>NC_090943.1:91663399-91855899 GCF_040807025.1 Struthio camelus | reverse complement strand
CTCCATGGGAAGCTTTTCTTTTTAATATGTGTAAAGTAGCATCCACCTAATAATAGAAAATGCCCTGTTATCACAGTGCAAGCACTTTGGAGTAGGAAAAAAATGTCCTTCATGCTATTTTATTTGTTTCAGCTAACTCTGGTGCAGCAACAAAAATGTTATTCAAGATTATCTTCTAAGCCTTGTAATGCCCCTACACTCTGTTAAACTGCAGCAGTGATGAATCAGTGTGAGAACAAATGAAATATGGCCCTGTGCACTATGCTTTGCAGTGCTTTCTGTAAGGCAGGCCTTTGAGTCTTGTCATGCTTTACTAACTATTTGGGGAGAAGAAAGAGATTCTGCAAAGATTGCTTGTACCAATAAGTTGTCATGCTGATGTTCTTATGAGAGCAGGCTGCCAGGGCAAGAAGGCCCTTCAGAGACATCTAACTAACAAGGTACCATGTTTTATTCAATTTTACTGAACCTCCTTATGAAAAAGTTTCAGTGAAGCAGCTGTAGTTTTTAGTCTCCAGTTCTTCAGCCAGCCGGCTTCAACATGATGTACCTGCTGCTGGGTGTTTAGCTGGCTCTCCTGTGTTAGTCCTTGTAGGCCCTTTTACGTCCTGATGAAAGCCAAGACTGGAACATGACGCTTCCCAAAAATGATTCACTGCCTCTGTTTACAGTGGCCACTGAGGGGATGTTTGATAGCTCATGTAGTTTACTATATCTGTCTGTTGCTGTCTAAAACCTGTGGAGTCTGCTGTTCAATTCAGTAGTATTCACCTGCATATTTGAGATCAGGTGTTGAGAATACATTTGCAGTATTTCTTTCCTTGTTAAGCTTTGGGTAGTGATGACTCTTGAAACCTTTTTATTGCTGAGGTTGTACAAAAGCCCAGCTTTTCCATGATTACCATGTTAATTATTGCCACTTGTGTTCTCCATGCTCTCTTTATTTTGTTTACTGTGTTGCTTCTGCTGTTTTTTCTTAGAAATCAGTAGGCATGTGCTGTATTGTTTTTATGCATGTGATGTATCTTCTATGATACCCTCGTTATTCAAAAACATCAATTTTGCTTTAGGGGTTGCTGTACTGCAGGCAGCCCTAGATAGGTGCTTTTCAGTATTCTTAGTTCCTAATTTAATTTACCTGCGGGGCATGATTGCCTTCTGGCATGCTGTTCAGCCTTCAAGCACAAAAAGAGGTAAGGAGAAGCCAGTATAGCATCAAGGCTTTTTACTCTTTCTTCCCATATATTATTCTCTGTTTCTAACTCTTCCTGAAAGCAGATCTCTAAGAATGAAGAGAGAGTATGAATGAGAGTATGATCATACTGTAGCATTCCCCCTACATGAGAGCTCTCTTTGTAATCTGGATGACCTTACTTTTTCATCATTCTCTGAACATAAACTGCGAAAATCGTCTCTTTTTTTCCTCTCTACTTTGTGAATCCCAATTATAAATTGTGGGAGGGTCATGATTAAGGTGTACAGAATACAAGATGTTGCATTACTAAGGTTTTACTGATACTCATTTGGGGTGACCTACATAAGTCACTGGTGGCGTCATGCTTTAGAAAATTAGAAAGAATTAATTCATAAATGAAATTAATGGAGAAAATGACCATGAATTTTAATAGAAGTGTAATATTAACAGGAATGGAACTCATTAAACTTTGAAATATTAGGCAGCTTCTTCATCCACTAGACTCTGCAGCTGTGATTATAACTGATGGGGATTCAGGGGTATTAAATTGGTTGCATGAGGGCCTTCTAATTGGCCCACGAATAGCATAAGAATATGGGGGTAGGAGGGAGAAAAGCGAGGGAACAGCAAAGAAGGTCAAGAGTGAGGGCAGAACTATTGAATTTATACTGTGCCTATTCTCCAGTTCATGGTGACTTACAAAGTTCATCAGCTGTGCCACCTGGGGGTTTTCCAGTAGGAAAGTTGGGATTTTTTTTCGTATCACTTGCATCCTTGCTTGCGTGTGATTTCCGGTTACAAGTATTTTTCTGCTCTGGTGGTGCTCTCTCAATCTCTCTCTCTCTCTCTCTCTTCCCTGCCTCATAACCAGCAGCATTTGTTTGACCTAATGCTGCAGATGCAACTCTGCGAGCATGAGGAAGAAATGATGGACCCTATTCCAAGTGCATACCCGTGACCAGTGCCCTTCACAGTCATATGTACCTAGGGAAGCCCTCTGCTGGTATTGGCGGTCCTGGTCACCTGCCCTTCGTGTAGGTAGTGATACGAGGTCCCTTTGCTCACATTTATATCATGAGTGAATCTCACATTGTGTGGTAAGGGCTGTTTGGTAAGTCTCAGAGGCCTGCACAGTTACTGGCTTTGTATGAGCTTTATAGCTTCTAGAGCTCGAGACCCTCAACCCAACCCTTGTTACAATGATTATCTCTGACTACAAAGGATTCGCATGACTGAGAGTGGATACAGAAGATACTAAACTCTCTAAAAAATTTTGCTCTTTTCCTTTGTCTCTCTTGATTTCTCTCAGTTTCCTTCCTGCCAGGCAATGCAGAGGTGCCCCATGAATTCCAGATTATGATCACTTTCCAAAAATGTTCTAGGTAAAAAAGGATTTTTTTGTTGGTTAATGCTACTTTATACATGTAACTGAAAAGTGTATGTGTGTGTTGTCTGTCTGCCTGTCTATCTAGTCATTAATAATTCTCTCGATCTTTGGAAGATTAAAGTTCATCGACCTTGGCCAATTTCTCCAGCTTGATACCTAAAGTTAATTTCTCCTCTGCTTGTGTTTTTCTTGTATGCCTAATTGGTGCTTAGTTCTGGTTCATTTAATATGCATTTATGCACCTTACTTTTCAATTAAACTTTTACCTGTCATGGGCTGAGAGGCAAGTTACATTACCAGGCCTCAGTTAATTACCAGTACTATTATTTTTTTGTTTGCAGTGTCTGAGTAAGCAGGAAAACAGCAGGTTAAGCCACATTTGCAAAGAGATCATGACTCAGTTAATGCTTCTGAGTAAAATATAAAAAAAACTTCCTAAGAATATGGCAGTCTCAGCCTTATATGCCGGCTCAAATGCTAAGGAACCTGTTCAAAATAGAAACCTGATCAAAGAATTAAGCATTAGAAAGGATGTGTATAAAACCTGAATGCAACAGGAAATTTGTGAGAGACTCCTCACACAGTGGAGTTAGAGTCAGAGGAGTAAGAGTCAGAGGACTTTGTTAGAGCAGGTCACAACATTTTGGCCCTGGCTTTGCAAAGTCCATGGACTGAAATGCCTTGATTTTGAAGGGTTTGCTATTTGGATCGTTTAATTTTGGTTTTGGAAAGAAGAAAAGAAAATAAAAAGCACTGGACATTCAAGATCGTCCCTCTCCAGTACAATTAGAAAGGCACAAAAGTATCAGAGATTCACTTATAGGCTTTGCTCTCACACTAGGAAAGTTGTTATTCTCTTTAGATTCAGCTACACATCTCCTTTCCACAGCAATTTATAGCTATACTGATTCATATGATTGCTTGCCTCAAAAAATGCTAAATTCCACGCTCAAGAACCGAATGGACCACTGCATGGGATTAATCCCTCTAACTTCCTGAATGGGTTGCTGCAGTTATGTTCTTCACTGAATGTACTTTTTATAACTTTGTGGAACTGAGAGTCCAGACTCTGATGGAAAACTAATTAGGAGCAAAGAGGTGTAGCTCCCACCAAAGTGGAAGAGCTACAGCAGTTTGAGCTTGATGAAGAGCTACCTAATTGGATTAAGAGTCCCTCCCCGAAAACTAACTAACTTGAGGAACGTATCATATGCTGTATTTGTTAGCTGGGTGAAACCTTTCTGAAAAGTGGAAGTTAAAGGGTTTTTTAAGCAATCCTGGAGAAAAGATGTACAAAACTATAAAAAAGCTTCTCTTTTCCCTGCTGCTATAGGAATTAAAATCCTCTGCTTTATAACTTTCAAAATTTAGGGTCCAGACTTGTGCCTTTGAAGCCAGTGTGTTGATTTCAGTAAGAGCAGTGATGTCATCCGATCCCATCAGGGCACTTGGTTACTGTGTTTTCCAGAGTCTTTAAGAGGCCCAAGGGAAGTCCTTAACTTGCTGAGCTTAAAATGGTGGCTGCTTGGGTATGCTCAATTACTATTACACCCATTAAAAAAACAGAGGAGGAAAAAATTTTCTCCAGCTTTTCTTCTGATGGTATTTTTCATCTGTCTGAACTTGGACTCAAAGCTCTTTGTCTTTGTGGCCATTCAGATATATGCTAAATTTTTCATCTTCTGTCTGTTTGCCAGTGTGTGGCCTAATGTTAATGAGTGTCCAGGCAAAAATAATAGGAAAGAGAAGTGAGAAAGAACCAAATGATTGTCCTGCTGCCCAAACTTGCTGCACTGCCATCCACCTTGGGCTGCACCACCAGTCCTACAGCAGCTGTTAGGTCCTCTGAGGTGTTGTCCTCTCTTTTTCCTTTCGTGGATGCAGTGCTATGTCTGCTGTGGGAAAGACCCAGGTGTTGGCTGTCACCATGGCACAAGATCCAACCAGTGCTTGGAGCTTCAGGGATGTATCGTCAGGCTCCTTGCCCCGAAAAGTCCTCCAAGGATCACCTAAAGCTACAAAACATGTAAGGTCAAGGCATACAAAAAAAGAAAGAATCCCTCCACAACTGTAGACCTCCTTGTCCCCTGAACATGCTACTCTGGCTAATTCTCAACTTCTGAGCTGGGAAGAAGCAGCCCCACTGGCTGCAGCCTGCTCCTTCTCGCACTGTGTATTTGTCTTGTGAGTTTGTCAGCTTTCTCACTCATAGGGACACTCTCCCTCTTTGTTCAATGTACAACCGCACTGCTTACCTTTCCTACAGGCTGCTCTCTAGAAAGATAAAATGTCCTAGCACGAAAGGAATCCAGCCACTCTCAAAGCTGGGTGCCTTTGGCTCACTCACTCATGACACTGTTTTACCCTTCCCTCTTAGTTTTTGGAAAACCCTCTGTACAAACCCTGTGATGTGACTCCGGGCAATCGGGCTGGCAGCACTATGCTGTTGCACAGGGAAGCTGAGCTGCACATCCAGAGCAGTGAAAAATAATACTGGCATCACCCCAGTTTCTGGCAAAGACTAGATGGTTATTTCTTTTAAGCGTAGATTCATTACAGTGACAGACCATCACAGAAAGCAGATGTTGGTGAATATGATCTTTTGCTGAGTGACAGATTCACTCAATGATAAGCCCCTAGAGGGAGCTAATTCTGCAGTGGGGGATGGCCACTCTGCTACTGCTATTTGAGTATATAATTACCAAGGCAGCACGTTTATATCCCTCAATGCCATGGTTGCCTGCCTAGGCTATCTCATTTAGATAGCTTACTTACTGGAAGGTGTACAGCTTGGCATAGTGGTGTTCTGCCCTAGCACTGCTATAAAGCAGGAGTCGCTATTTTGAGCAAAGTAGCACTTTGATGCAGCTAGATGACTGCTGATTAGCATGTGGGCCATTTGTATGGGACGTAAGTACCCCGCAGCCTATGAGGCCTCTGACAGCATGTGCCAAGGAAAGATTCTCAAATAACTCTTTATTTTTTTTGTGGGGTGGTAGTGGTGAGAAGAGAAGTAAAATAGCATGTATGTCTTTTCAAGTGTTTTAAAGTTGCAGAGTCTGCAAAACTAGTTAGGAGGCATGTTCATTCACAGGGCCTGTGACCCTCCCATAGGGGCCAAGTGAGCTCTGGGCATTCTTAACCAGCTGAGTGCTGCAGTGGCTGCATTCAGTGCAGACATCTCATGCAGAGCTAAACAGGCCTGAGGGTCTGATTACATTTGCTTTTCTTATAGAAACGTTGGCACCGATCTCTTCCCCCTGATGGATAAAACAGAAGTATACTAGCCATACAGAGAATTAGCCTTTGCACAATGTAGGACTAATACTAGAGGGTACTGTATTTTCTAAAGGATGTTGTCTTGAGTTAGTGGGGAATGAGTGTGATCTTTCCTCTGGTACGTATGTTAATGGATGAGGAGAAAGAATTTTGCTTAGTATATGAAGGAACTACAGTAAAGAGTCCCCTAGCAAGAGTGCTGGAAAGTGTGCCTTTCCTCATAGTTTGTTCCTTTAAATGGGCAGTAGGATGTTCCTATGCCTCCTAGGTCTTCTTTGATAGAGAACAAATCTTAAAACTAAAGAGCAAAGGAGGAGTAATAGTGTTGTAGAGTCATGGTATGCATGGTAGAAGGCCCTGTCAGAAAAGTTCACTCACAGAAATCCAGATTATGAGGTGACAGACAGTGCTTTATCCTTACTACAGAAGAGCAGGAATTTGTTGACCTTCTGAGGCAGGCTGCCACATTGTTTATGCTCTTTTGCCCTTGGGCTGCAGGCTGAGAGCCTGGAGATTAATGGCTTCAAGGGACTAGGTAGGTCAGCTAGCTTTTGTTACTTGTATGAGGGGTTGTGTGGAGGACATGTTCAAGATCAGAACGTTAAGGGTTAATAGGGTCTAAGAGATGTTTTAATATACAGTTAATTAATTGTCATGCTGGCTGATTGATTGCCTTTCTATTAAATCTTCTGTTGATGGACTTACAACATGTATTACTCATCTGTAAAACGATTATAACAGCTATAAATCATTTATGAATCCTTATAATTCACTTATAAACTTACTCTTCAGAGTAAAGTGGGATTGATCTTCATCTTCTTGTGCTGTTTTTTTATATTACACACATGACAACAGCATCTCATAAGAGCCTGTCTGCATGTCTGGGCAATTGAATAGAAGTGGTCCCATGAGTTTCTATGTGGCTGCTTATTTTTCTCCAAGTTTTCGTCCTTGTCTTTGGGGTAGCAGTTTCCCGAAACTGCTTCTAAGGATGCTCTACAAGGTTTGTTGCAAAATATTATAAACCTATTGGAGCTGACTGGAACCCACTCACTTCCTTAATCTGTGGGAAGGACTGTGTTTTGGGCCTTTGCCCTGCCATGAGAACCAAAGTCTATCTATCTGTCACATCTAGATTGGCCTTTCCGATGGAAGCTGACAGGCTTCTCAATGGCTTGCAAGGAGTAATGCAAGCTCTTGACCAACATTGTTTTGGCTTAATCACGATCATGGTGGACTGGTTTATCCTGGTAGCACTTCAGAATGTTTCAGAGCATATTTGTGGCACAGAGGAACTGCTCCAGGGACTGTGGAAACTTGAGAGTGCAATTTGTTCCCAAATCCTCTTTTTCCCAGCAAAACTCTGCCTGATTTTGTGAGGGATATTCTTACTTTTGGCCATCTTGGAATCTCCCTGCTTTTGAAGAAACCCTTTGGAGGACTTCCAGAGCCTTTCATCTGACTTGGAAGGTGCATGATTGGGCTGATGATACAACTTAGGCTATTTTTACAGCCACAGCTTCTGATACAATTTAGTGCTTCATTCATGCACTGAGAACATTAATCTCTACCAGAGTTATCACGTGCTGAACACCACGTAATCACAGAGTAAACACAAGAGGGTTTTCTCCTGAGTTGCCTATCCCCAGCCCTTTCAGTCAGTGCAGCTTTTTTTTCCCCCCCTCCAAATTTAGTACTAGTCTGTGTGTGGCTTTAGCAACATGGGTGAGAGAGTGCAGCAGTATACTGGCTCTTGCCTGCTCAGAGCAGCCACTGAGGAATGCACTATCATTAACCTAAGGCATCACTGGGCCTTAGGGCCACTGGGCATCACTGAAATTGTGTTGTGGCATTGCTCAAAGCTAATCCACCTTGTATTTTTTTTTTAAACATCCCAAAACACTATCTTCCCAGCTTGCACAAATAAAGACGTGGTAGTTACCTAGCCCTCTATAAATGTCCCAATGCACTGCAGGTGAATGCCTGAAAAAGCGATTCACTGATTTAAGTCGCTCTGTTGGCAGGGTGGGTCTCATTTCCCTCCTATTTATTTCAGTGGCAGGTCTGCAACCACCATGTGGCAACCTCCCTTGGGCTACCTGCCCCTACCCTTACTCCACGACCTGAGGTCTGGAAATGAGGCCGACTAGCCACTAGGTGCCAGTGTGGCTCAGTAAGAATCAAATTTAAAACACACATACCTGGCATTTCAAAAATGCGCTGCGATCTGAAGCTGGGCTGTGAATGCAGATGGCTCTACAGTGATCGTTGTGGGTAATCGAGCACAGTTTAAGCTTGCTGAGGATTTTTTCCCCCTGATTCAGCTACAGCTGTGTCATGCAGCCGACCACCGCTGCTAGGAAGAGACTGCCGTGGCATCTTTTAAAATGAAATGTTAAAACAGTTCTCTCCCACTCTCATTACTTTTTATATTAGCCTTTTGGAAATATGAAATTGAAATCTGTTTCCTCCCTCAGTTTTTTTTTTCTC
This sequence comes from Struthio camelus, assembly GCF_040807025.1. Classification (NCBI taxonomy): domain Eukaryota; kingdom Metazoa; phylum Chordata; class Aves; order Struthioniformes; family Struthionidae; genus Struthio; species Struthio camelus. The sequence continues at coordinate 91,847,548 of NC_090943.1, read as the reverse complement.
CCTTACATTGCTTGTGCGTTTAACAGCTGCTGTTTAAAAGCAGCTTGTGAGTTCATTAAAACAAACAATACTGAAATGGGATGGAGAGGACTCTAAATAGCAATACATTTTGTGGAAGTGTTTGTGCAGATTTCAGACACAGCTAGGAAAGGGAGGACGCTATAGGTGACCTTAGCACTGACTGCATCACATAAATACCTCTGTGCTGCTATAGCACAGACACAGGCAGCCCACAAGCTCTTGGCCAAATGCTGATGTCTGTAGCCACTGCACAATGCCATGCAGGCTGCTATGCTGTGTGAAGAAGGAGATATTTATAGCCACCGGAGAGCCTAATGTCCAGTGTGTCTTTCAGGAGGTGATTCACAGGTCAGTCCTGTGTCCTGCAGACCTCGCTCGCGTGCAGTGCAATTAAAGAGTCCCAGCTGAAACGTATCTCATGACGGCATATACTGCCTTCTGTCTCCGAGCATGTCAGGGAGGCTGAACCACTCGACCACTGGTCCAGTAAATGATGCCAATTCCTATCCGTATCGTGACCATGCGGCACGGTGTGATGTCATGCAGCTGTCTGGAGGTGATGTGGGCTCTGCTTGGGCTCCCTGGCACAATTCCCAACAGGAGCCCACAATCCGTGGGGATGCGCCAGTACTGCCAAGTGGGCAGGGAGCCTGCACCTCTTGTGTCTGCTTCCACAGGTCCTTCTCTCCTATCAAAGGATTTATTTTAGGTGTAAGAAAATCACTCCTTTCTCTTCTAATAAAAGCCTTGACTCTAGGAGTCCTGGCCAAGGTGTTGCTGGCTTTGGGGATTTTATCACAAAATTGAAGCAATTAGAGTGTTTTCATTAGAAAACAGGGTCATGAGAGAAAAGCTCAGCTTTTCAATTATTTATAGAGGCAAGGTTTTCACAACTGGCCAGCCCTGGGGACACGAACCCCGAAGTTGCCAATGTTGGAGGCAAATTGTTAAAAGCAAAATTGGAGGCATTTTGTTAAAAAGAGAATCATCTTATGATGAGGCAAAGAAAATTTCATAGTTTGGAGGTATCTGACTTGTGCTTTCTGAATACTTGCAATTGATATAACTGTTCCTCCCCCGCCTCCGCCAACAGCAATCATCAGAGGTACAGCAGGATTAACTGTCCTTCCCATATCACCTTCTAATTCCATCAGTGACTTGCCCTTCATCTGGATACTTTGCATTCATGGCACTAAAAGTATAAATGAAAGGTTTTTTTGTTATCCTGCAACTTGTAGGTTTACTATTGAGAAGGATTCTTGGAAATGTTCAAATTAGCAAGCACAGATAAAAGTGTAGGGGTCTATTTTTCTCTTGCTCTATAGTCTTGTTGCTAGTGACTATGTGACCTCCTCACTTGCATCAGAAGTTCCAGAATTCAGTAGCTGCTGCAGCCACTTGCTCAGACATTTCTAACATGGTGCTTGCTTCACAGTCCACTCCTTTTCCTCTTCTGCTAAAAGGATGTGAAGTGAGATCAATGCTTTTCTATAATTGTTGCCCTTCCCTCATGTTCTCACTGTGCTGTTTACAGCGATAAACAGAATATCCTCATAGCCAAATGCCTCCAGCTCCTCTCCTCCACCTGAAGCCTAGCCTTTTTAAATGATTTTTTCTGCCCACAATGCCCCAAATCTTATGATCACGCAGTACAGAGCAGTAGCAGTGCTGTTCTGGGTGTGTGCAGTCCCAAATCTGCACATTGCCTGGCCCTGAGAGTACACCCTCCCTTTTGGTGTGTCTCACCCCGGGCCTTAATGCAAGTCCGTTGACACACCTCCGTCGTGTGATGTGGTGCCTGGGCTGTCGCTGTGCCTCCGTGTACCACCTAGCACGCAGGGGCCCAGAGTGCAGCTACAGGGAGAGGCTGGTTGCATCCGATGACAGCCTGGGGTACACATGGCTCCCATAGGATCAGCAGCCAGCCCTCTGCCATGTCCATGTTTCTAGATGTAGCCAGTGCAAGCCTGAGGAATTAATTGCCCTTTGCCAGTGCTATTATGAATGCAAACTAGTTATTATTCACAGTGAACTCTGCCTTGTCGAACTCCTGCACAGCATGACCCCCTTATCAGTCATGTTTGAAATAGCTCAGCACTGAGAAAAAGCCAGAGCACAGTTAAAACAAACAAACAAGATCTGGAGGCAGGAGCTTCCTGCCACAAAAGGCTTCAGTTATAAACTCATCTCATTCAAATACCTTTAAAATGTTACCAGGCTGCACAAACACTGCTGCAGTGTGTCAACTCTGATTGCTTGTTGCAGGGAAAGTGGAGCTTCTTCCATTTTCAGAGTGTTGCCATTTGAGCTGTTATAGTATTGGGACAAACGTCACCAGCTATGCAGAGCACCAGTGAAATCAAAAGGGATGAGGGGAGGCAGGACGCTGGTGTGTGCGACGGTGCAGTCAGGAGGTGAGAAGTTGCAGCTTTAGAGCCTGATCGTGCTGCAGCTTCTGATCCGTTGCCTCATTTTCAGCTAAGGGAGACGCTCCAGCTTTTACAGTGTATTGATGAGCATGGAAAATAATGTATGTGGTGATACTGTCTGTAGTATCTCTCCATGAAACTTTCCAGACAAAACTAGGTCAGGTTGAAAAGCCTAATGTGGGCACTGAAGCACAAAGGCAGTGCGAGAGATGTCTTGTTTCCAGTAACAATATCTTCAACAAAAGGATAGGCTGGCATTCTGTTTGGTTAATGACTGTAAGCTGATCGGATATTTCACTACAGCTGTGTTTTGCTTTTAGATGCTATCACAGTATTTACTTGCAGAAATAGGACAATGAGCTGCAGACAGTAAGGCTGGCAGGGACAATGTTACAGCAAAGGTAGCTAAATAGCATAATTTTTATTTTCATAATTCTGATATTTTGTAGTAGCCATTATCCACACACAAAAGGAAAGATGTTCCCCTGGCCTTACTGGCAGAGTAGCTAGCCTGGAGGAGACCATTGTCTCTCTTTTGTAGACAGAGATCTGACACTAACAGAATAAATGACTTGTCCCAGGTCTAAAGAAAGTCTTTACCACAACTCTACACCAAGTCAATGCCATGTTCTTGCATCCTGTCTTAAGTACAGAGCATCTTTTTTTAAATAGGGAGATTGGTCAACTTTTTGCCTCATGCCACTATGAGCAGTGGTGGTAATTTGTGATGACAGCAGGTGTATCCATAGGCAATGGCAGGTTTCGCATCTGTTCTGGACTGTAAACCCCTGCGAAGCAGCATTTGAAGCATAACTGGCACCCAATTTGGGATCCTATTCTCTAAGGTTTTGCTTTTCACTAAAGTCTGTTGCAGTGATGTACATGTGAAACCCCTCTTAATCCCTGTGTTAGATGCACCGCAAGAGGTCAGACCCCTCACAGCAGTCCTTGCAAGGCCACAGGAGAGAGAAACGCTCCTCCAGGGGCCAGCTTGGCCTCTCCTGAGACAGGCGTCTAAGACAGGTGGGATGATTTGCTTGCTGGGGAACCTCCCTTTATTGTCTAGACACTCATTTTTAGATCCTATTCTCCTTTTTTTCTGGAAAAGCTGGAGCTGCTGTGTTATTGGTCTGAAATCCTGCTGGGTCGCAGCAAGACATTGTGTTGATTTTCTTTAGCAATCAAATCAACTGGTATTACTCTCCAAGGGTTACTGATAGCAAACTTACTAGACATATCAGAGTGATGTTATGTTGCTTCGATAATTCAAATTTACCATGTGCTTTGAGGTTCTTGGAGGGAAGGTCTAACAAAGAAGCAAAATACTATGACTACAGCTGATAAAACGAAACAAAAGGAATGGATTAGGGTCTGGCTTGCTATAGTATTTTGCTCGAGTCTATTCTAGATCAGCTCTGAGGGGACCTGCATCACTACAATTTCTGAGTGCCTTCCAGTAGTATGTTAAAAGGTGCTGCCAACATCTGCTGCTTGTGAATCATTCTTCTTTTCTCTTTTTCCCAGGGCTAGAAGGGGTATATGCTTTTGAAAATAAATATGCAGCTTTGTGTTCTATCTAGCATATGCCTGGGGTCCTAAAAATGCTGAGCAGTCTGCTTAAATAAATAATAACACTCTTCACATTGGTACACTGCTTCAAAGGAGGTAGCAAAGATGGTTATCCCTGTGGTATGCCAGGTGGGGAGCCAAGGCACAGATTTGCCACAGTCACACAGAGGGTGAACGGCAGAGCCAAAACCAGACACCAAGTCTCCTGGTGCCTCAGCGCTGGACAGTGCCTGCTGGTTCACAAGGAGCTGGTAAAACACATTTGGCAACATGTGGCTGATAAAGGGGTTATGGCTGTTTGAAAGAGTGTTGGTGGGAGACGCCTTGCTTTCAGTGAGCTCGTAAATATATACAAGATACTGGGGTCAGTGTGGAAGGTTTGCAGCCTTTTCTTCTCAGAGCTCCAGCCAGCCAGATTATTGCACTGGTTTATGCAATCTAACTCACTCTATGGGATGGAGACTTTTTCCTTGCTGACATTAGTTTTTCTTGTGCCAGCCTGCAAATAAAGTCAAAGCTGGCAAGGCATTGACTCTAATCCTCATCAGAAAATGCTGACAGAAAAGTGCTTCTTTCACTTGCTCGTATTCTAAGCAAAGTCAATAGATGACTACCTCTTTGTATGTGCTGTTCATTTATAAAATAGATCCGTGAGACGACTGAAATTTTTAAGGGAAGATGGAGGAGGCTCAGTGCCTTATGAATTGGTCAGTTTGGAGCTCTCGCTATGAATGATGTTTCTAAAATGCTAACATCAACTCTAATTTCTCAAAATTACACATAATTTATGTTGTGATTGTTCACTACTCCATCAGTTTAGGAAAACACTTTACAATTAACTCTGGATGATAAGATTTAATAAGAGCTGTCACACATTTTTATTCGACTCATCTGTTTTGAATTATAAATTCAACATTGACTTTTGATTTCTTGAGTGGTTGGACAGCTGGATGAATACTAGTTAAGAGGTTCAAATATACAGGAATCACTGAAATGAAGTTTCCTTGGATCAAAAGTAGAGTTAATTTTCTACTGTAGGATTATATTTCTCATTTTACCCATAGACATTTATTTTATCAGTTAAAAAATAACTGTGCATTTCAGCTATAGCTCATTACCTATCCGCCACCTATACCATTGGCATTCTTCACTAAGTGATCTGAGGAGGTCTCCTTAGTTAGATCCACAGACTATTAGGACTGATTACCATTTCTACAATGATTTCCTCTGAAATCTTAGGCAGTTTTTTGGACTTCTCTTGGTTTCCATTTACTTCCCCTTAAAAATATATGATTATTCCATACCAGACATTATGGTCTTACTTAACTGAGATTTGCAAAACACTTTGCAATCCCAGGACAAGAATATACAATCTAAGTGCAAAATATGAGTGTTTTTCCTTACTCACTTCTAGTGAGCCTCTTAAACGCAGAACAGATCTCCATGGTCAGAGAGCACAAGACCAAGGCCGTCAAAAGTAATTTGGTGTCTCAGCTCATGAGTCCTCATCTTGAGAACTTGGCTATAAATCAGAAGGAAATAAAAGTTTTCTAAAAGATGCTGTGTTGTTGAAAAGGCTTTTATGCAGGCTGCCACTCTGTGTCTGCCCTTCCTGGAAAGTTACTTGATTGCTTGGAACCTCTCTTTTTCTGCCTTTTCCATCTGTGCCACTTTACAGAATAGGAGGATGGGGTCCTTCAGAAAGAGCACTGCCAGGCAGGATGGATTTGGAGCAAGTCTGCAGCTTGTCTCTTTCGGAGTGCTAAAGAAGATTCCATGCAAAAAGGAAAAACCAAACCCAAACAACCCCTCATGTGTTAGCCTCTGTTTGGGAGAAGAACAGCCCCCTCTGTTTGGGAGAAGAACAGCTTTTCTCCTCAGGGCTCTGAAACACATTTCCTGTAGCGCATGGCTATGCTTGTTATATGTCAGGAAGGCAACATGAAGGTTATGAAACTGTAAAAATTCTCCTATTGGGAACTGCATCCCAGGCTACCCAGGGGCAAGTGCCCACACAATTTAAGGAAGGAGAGGATTCATACTGCTCCCCTTTCTCCTCCCACATAATTGATTAGAATAAAGGCCAAATTAAGACAATCTGGGGCCTTAGGGGCGTTAGAGGATTAGGGGCCAGCAGTGGCTCTGACACTTTCTGAGGTGCTCATGGCAGTGAACCCTCTTTCCATTGTAAAGTTCCTACTTCAGAGAGGCAAGGAGGTCTTGCTGTGCCTGTAAGAGTGGCAGCAGAGTGGGAGCAAGAGGGAGGACAGGTTCCCTTGGCCGTGGGTTACCTTCACTACTGATTTCAAGGGAGACAGGACTTCATCCCTCTTTCCTGGAACAGTCTTTCCCACCTAAAAGGGGTGAGTCTTCAGCTGGTGCCTGCGGAGCCCTAGAGCATTAAGAGCATGCTACCACTGCTCTGTGCGCATGGCTCCAGGCTCTCTGCACAGTCCGAACAGCACACTGTGCATCTGAATGACATTTTCAAAGTTGTTTTATTTTCCTGGACTTGGTGGAAAAGGTGAAATCTCCTATTCTATGCTTAACATGGGACTCAGGAAGCTGAAGCCCTAGATAAAGGCTTATAATTTCCAGTCTTTCATCTTGTTAAGCAGATACAGGTAAGTCAGAATACTCGGTGTCAAAACACACAAGAGTCAGTGTAATCTTCCTCCAGCTGGATTTTCCCGAATCACAGTATGCAACACAGTGGAACTCCCACCCTTACTACAAAACTGGAACAAAATCTGAACCTCACTAGAGACATTGTCATTATTATTTTTATTTTTTTATATCACATGACAAGCACTTCTGCCTCTACTGTTAAATGTTTTAGGTCATGCACCTTTCAGGAAAAATTATATGATCAGTCATCGTGGGACTGGCCTAAAGCTCTTAAAAACCTATTTTAAAAATTCATATTCCTTAAGAGGGCCATTGCTTAATGGTGGGCCTAATGACAAAGGAAGTCTGCAAATGATATTCTGACAATGTGAGCTTGTGCATTAGCTCTTGAAAAAAAACCACGTGATTTTTTAAAGTCACTGTAAAGTGACTCACTTCCTCCTCCTCCACCATATTAATTTAGTGTCTCTTGGGAAACACAGTAGTAGCATCACATTGCTTTTCTTGCTCAGAACCAGTGCATGCAGGTGACTTGATCCTACCACTGCTGAGGCCAACAGTACAATGTTCTTGCATTTCAGTGGGGGTAAGATCTTTAAAGGGTTGATACAGGAAAGTAAAAGCAAGAATCTGCCCCTAATGCCTTGGTGTGGCAGGGAAACTCTCCAGTCCTTATTGCTTTCCTTGGTCCGTAGCTCAGACTCCACCCTAGATTCATTGCTGTCCTGACTAATTTTCCTCTGTGTGTTTATAGAGAATTCATTGGTCCAGAGTATTGCTGTATTGGTCCAAATGAGAGGCAATTCATGCCTGACCTCTATGCATGAGAATGAATCCCTTAGGTGATACAGCTGTTTGGTAGCAGTGGTTCTCTTGGAGCACTCTAATGGCATATGCATTGCCCTACGGGAGACTGAGCTCTGCAGAACGAAAGGTAGCTCCTCCTCTTCTGAATGTTGTAAACCTCAGCAGGCATAAATTAGGATGTCTTGGACAGACCTGCTCCCTGTTTATGCCAGCTGCAGGCACAGTGTATACATGAAGGGCTATTTCTTGAGCAGTATGCAATGGGCTGCCTCACATCCTGATGGACAGGAGCAGGGAGAGAGAAGCAACTTATTTAGCTTACAGCAGTATGGAGTGCCTCACGTCATCCTTGCTCATTACTGATCCAACCATCTCTCCTGGGGAGCGGTAACCTCTCCTGGATTTGGTGTAACTGGTAGCTAAGCTAGCAGAAACCAAAGTGATAAAGTCTAACAGAACTTCAGTAATAAAGTCTTGGCAGTAGGAAGCCAGAAGCAACTGAATCTCCTTAACTCTGAATTTATCCAGGTCAACATTTCTCTGGAGTGTGTCAGACATTACTTTTACCTCTCTTAAATGCCTCTTTTCTTTTACTAACAGCCACCACTGGTATAATGTGGTGCATATGGCTGGCAGACCTCTTGGATCTATCCCCTGTCGATTTAATGAACTCTTTGTAAGCATACTTGAGTTCTGCATTTTTCTTGGAAAAGGTCTAGGATTTTGACAGACAGCTTAAAGAAAGCTTCTACTCAGTGCTTAGTTGTGATGATCAATGCAGTAGAAGAGACGGAAAATCATGCAATCCACATAGACAAGGCAGAGATGGGTGGGAGGATGGGGAAAAGGAAAGCATCAAATGAAGTGTTGGCCCATGGTCACTTATAAAGCCAAATATGGAGTAGAGGGCTTAAGAATGCCGTGCCTGCTGCCACACACTGAACTGCAGGTATAAATCCTCACATGACAGACCACTAATTAAGAGAAAAGCATCTTCAGAGGCTGTTGTATAGTATGCATGCTCAAGACCAGGAGAATGACTCACTCTGTCTAGCTCTATTGGTTAGAAGGAGAACTTAGATGGGTCACTTAGGCCATGTGCTCAACTTTTAGGTGGATAGGGTTAGTAAAATGGCTTACACCTCCTGTTATTTCTTTCTTTGAACTATTTGTTTTCAGCCACAGCTCAGACTAGGCGATTGTTCCTGGATAGTATTCCCCCCCCTCCCCCCGCCCTGCTTTTTTTCAGGAAACTGTCTGATGTGGAAAGAAATATTATCAGGACTAAAGGAACACAATTAAATCAAGAATGATATGTTCTATGCACTCAGACCTGCCTGCAAGCAGCAGGCGGCTGGGGATGCTGGTTATGGGATATGAGATCTTATCCTGGGTAAGCAGCGGGTAGAGTGTGGGTCCTGCTCAGGACTGGGGCTATCACTTGGAGGTCTCTGCTGGTGTGATGAAGCTGAGCCTGGCCCAAAGTAGAAGAATGGAGACGATCCTCAGCGCAGAGGCCAGGCCCATTGATCCCTGATGTGTCCATAAATGGATCATTTCTATATCTCACTAGTAAATACAGAGAGTTCTTCAGTTTTGCTTGTGGGCAGATGATAGATGCAAGTGTTGATTGTATGCATAGAGATTTCACGCTCTGCAAACAGTGCACTATATCACCTGTTTCATAGGAGGAAAAAAATAACAGACTGCCAAGTGTCTACAAAACACCATCTGGTAAGTGTCACAGCTTCAAGCTGTGGAAGTATTGATTGGGCTCACAAGTTTAGGCAAAACAAGGGGATAATGATATAGCCAACTGATGTGCAGCTTAGGAAGCCCGATTCAGAGCCCAGTGTCCCTGTAGGCTCCTTCTGTGTGAATCCGAGCATGTAACAGAAGTGCCATTAGCGCTTCCCCGTGGTGTGACACACAACCTAGGAAGCTGATGTCAGTCATTCCCCAGTCTCTTCAGGATAGGCAACTGCTGGGGGCTTCTGTGGGGCAAAACCAGAACTTTGAACCCCCCCTCAGTACATGCAGTAGATGTCTTCTTGTCCAAGGCATATATGATGCTGGATGCATTTCCACTCACCTTCCTCCTACTCTGCTGTACAATGGGAGAAGTAAACCATTCTGGTATCAGAAAATGAAGAACTATCCAGAGACCTGTTGTTCCTGTAAGATGCAACCGAAAGAAGAGTCAGTGATGACTTACAAAAATACCTGATTACAACTCTAGAGCGACAGAGAAACATCTACGTGCATTGTGGACTTATATGGCAACAAGGGATTATATTCTGCATTCCTGTGGTGTCAGGAAGTGAAGAAGATTGCATAAGTCTCTTAACAGTGTTCATAAACATATGTCTATATGGAGCCATTCTAGTAGCCTCCCTGAATGAATATTGTACCTTATTGGGAATGTCTTGTCCCTGCAGGGATGCAGGTTGGGACCAAGTGCATTATTGGGACTATGTATGCATGTAACAGCTTTGACCAAAGATCTCTCCACCTGATTTCTCTGTCAGAAATTACTCAGTCAACATGAATATATTGTACACATTTAGAGTAACAAAATCATTATCTTAGTATGGAAACAGGTATTCCCTGAAACTCCTTGGAAAATCAGTACCTGAAGCCATACAGGGCCCGTTAGCAGATGCTTACAAAAGAATGTAAGGACTGAGGCAAGCTTATAGTGATATTTTCTTCCAGCTTCCAGGAATATCAGCTCAGGGACACCCTAAGACCAAGTCTTATCTTTGAATCAATAGCTCCTGATGGGTTTTCCTTCCATGAACTTTTTGAACCCACGGGAACTTTTAGCATCCACAGCAGAGCCAGTCCTAATTCTCAGACAAGACCAGGGGAGGCCAAGCCTTACAACCATGAGGGAGAGTTCTATCTGTGAACTTTATTTACCACTACTCAAATGTGCAAAGGCAGACAAGAACAACACCATCCTTTTAAAGATTTTAAAATATCTGAATTCTTGAATCTATTGGTGAACTTGAAACTGCTCCAGGTTCTGAATTACCCCTCTGCAATGTAAACATGCCAACATGTGCTGTTAAATCAGTTTTATGCAAGCAGATAGAGATGGAGGTAGGGAGGGAAAGGGTACAGGGGCTTTAGTTCGTCTAGTAACCCCTGCCTCCTGCTTTAGCAGAGAAACCCTAGTGACTATGCATTTCCAGCCCAGCGCTCTGGCCCCCGAACCCTGTATGGCAAATGTAGCAGACCTGCTTCACCCAGGTTCACTGGCCAATTGCAGGGGTTTCCAGTGCCAGAGGGAAGCCCGGGAAAGAAACCGCTGCTCTCTGCAGCTGCACTGCTGGCTTGTAGCATGCGAGCCTAGGTGGGGAAAGCAGGCTGGGAGCCCAGACTTCCCACTTTGAACTAGGGCTGTGTTTGCCCCAGCGAGTGAGTGGCTCTGCCCTATTTACCAAGGAAAGAAACTGGTACAAAACTGCCATAACAAACCTGAGCATCTTTTGAATCATATATTTTTCAGCACTCTTTCTCCAGTGGTGTAGAGCTTTGGTTTGAGCGATAAACAGAACCCATGGCATATACAATTGCTAAAGTTCAGATTTGCATCACAGCAGATATGCAAATGCTTGAGAAGTCACCAAAACTCTTTTCTTGTTGGCTACCTGCCTCTGCATGATTGCATGACTTTGCATGAGTCACTGTGGAAATAAGGCTCCTGTCTTCAGTTGGTACAGTCTAAGATTAGGCAAAGCACAGGCAGAGGTGTGTGCATATCTGCAACAGAAACTGAACACAATAGGCACACGGAAAAAGTGTGGTACCTGGGTGCTTATGTCTGCCCATGAGTTTTCTGGGCAATTTTAGATGCAGAGAGTCTTTAGCTAGAAAGAAACCTGCAAATCTCATTGCAGTCAGTTTTCAGGAGTTTTTGCCCACCTTCAGTGAAGCTTGTGCTAGTGTAATTTCCTTGGCACCTCCCCGCTTTACACATGCAAATAAGACAAGACTCGAAACTTTGCTTGCAGTGTAAAATTGACCACAAATGGGTACTTATATGCTATCACATCTCTGAAGACATGCGATTCAATGCTGTGTAACTGGTTTCCAAACTTCTGAATGTCCCAGCCGCAAAGTTTCAAAAAGATTAATCAAGACGTTCTTTTGACTTCAACATGGTAGGTATAGAGAAGTGACTCTATTCTGATGAGCTGTACATGCAGTGGTTCACTGCTAGGGGTAGTGTCCAAATGAACACAGATTAAAGAAGCAGAAAATGTGCTTGAATCTGCAGACTGAAGGCTTTTCTCCTTGACGCAGTGCTGACTAACCATTTCTTCTGATGCCTAAAGCATGTGACGATACAGCCACAGATAAGCACCAACTGTTGTGTGCACAGTAGTCAATAAATTGTCATCAGACTTTCCCTTCAGTTTAACTTTTATTAAAAGAGGTGCTAAGGTACTGTACTGTATGCAGTACACCATATTTATTACCAAAATTAACAAATATACAAAACTTATACATGTAATTTTCTTACATCCATTTATTGGTCTATAATACTGCATTTGTTCAAGTAGGTTATCTACAGTATGTAAACATCCCTTGGATTGACCTTACACAGATTAGGAAAGCCCATCTAACCCATGTAGTTACCAAATATAGCTTTTTCTTTTTTTAATTTTATTTGGCTTTCATTGGTAGAATCTAATCTTCACATTTGGCACGTGGAAGAGACATCTACAGTGCAAAAGAGGCAGATTTTCTGGTTTTGTTCTGAGCAGTTTAGCAGTGTCATGGTTTTAAAGAGCTGAGGGGAGAATAAATTTACACTAACTTGATAGGAGATGGATTAGTGTTAACGTCAATGACTCATAGATCAGCCTTTAAACTAGAGCAGAAATTCAAAGCCTCTTCCCCGGCCCTCTCAGCCAGGTGGAAAAAAACTCAGCCTTGTTTCTAAAGGATTAAAAAAGGACTCTGTTAGCACAGAGGAAGTTTAGTTTACAAAGAGCCCTCTCAGATTCCAGTTTCAATTTTCCACTTTGTGTTTTCTCTCTTTTGTTATCAAACAAGGGTTTTTTTCTTTTAAATAGGGCAAAAGTAACTAGTTGGGAACCACTTTTTTGTGCTGGCAATTTCTCAGTGAGTTGGAGATTACAATTGGAGTTTACAGATCTTTGTACCCAGATGTATAGAACTCAGTAAGCTGCCACGTATAAAAGAGAGAGAAAGAGAGAGAGAAAAAGAGTGAGACAGAGAGAGAGAGAAAGAGAGAGAACAATGTCATTATATTCCGGGAGCGGAGCTTCCAAATTTTGCTGCAAAACAAGAAAAATGTTCTTCCTTTTGTTTCTCCTTGTTTCAAAATGTGACTTAATTTAACTGAGTAAAGCTGATCCACAGAGACCTTCATTCACACCCTTCTTCCCATTCTCATTCAAGCACCGTATTGCTATTTTAGGAGGCCTCACCAACGTCCATGGAAGCATCTGATGAGAATGGACCTAATCGGGCATTGTTTCACGTAGAAACCTCTCTGTAATTCCTTGTTCGTTACCACAGAGCCCCGCTGCTGTCTGTGGCCCCGTACATTTCAGCCAGCTTTTTAAAGCGCGGCCCCCAGTCTGTCAGGTAGTCGTAGCTCTGGTCTGAGTCTGTTGTGACTGACTGTAGGGAACTGAGCGACTCTGCCACTGAGCCGTTCCCTTCGAACATGTACGTCTGAAGGGAGTCGAAGGGAGGAGCCCAGAGGTCCATGTCAGCTTCGTACAGCTTGGCGAGCACGTAGTTGTGGACGTTGTTGTCCATCACGCATGTTTGAGGCACGTATCTGGAGAGGCTCTCTATTTCAGGGAGCATGTCCTGCCTGTTTTTCACCACAAGCTGGGCTTCCCGTGGGTTCCACATGGCAGCGATATCAAAGGCCTCCGTGTCCTCTTCCCCACCACCTTCGTCGTCATACCTGACGATGTTCTCGTGGATATTCTCCTCCTCGTCGATGACGTATGGCTGCTTCCGGTGCCGCCTCATGGAGAGGATGAGGAGCACCAGCACTGTGGGAGGCAACCAAGACACAGGACCGTTAGCAAGAGGGTAGATCTTGCTCTGCTCAGTGGAGGGAGATGGGGCTACCAAAATGCACTCCAGCAACGGGTTTAAACTGTCTGCTGCTCCATTCTCCCCAGTGAGCCCCTTGGATTTGAAGAGCTGTGGTGTCTACAGGGGGAAGGATGTAGAAATCTGGACTCCCCCAAGCCAAAATTAGTACCTTGAGATCCTGCTAATCTGTCCCTTTTCTCATCATAATTCTTAAATCTTGGTGATGCTTAGGACATGTCTAGCCAGAATTGTTTGCTGTGCATTACAGAGATACTTGAACTACTTTTAAATCAGCCAGATCAAGTATCAGTAGGAGTTTATCTGCAGTGGCACACAGCTCTATAGAAGTCAATATTTTCCTGCTTTGGAGCTGGCTTTTGCAGCCCGCTTTGGGAATATGTCTTGCACTGGGCTCTGCATCTGACAAAGATGGAGGAATGCTGACCTGGTGATGGATGGTGCCTAGGCATCATGGTGATATATCTATCTATCTACATGGCAAAATGCAAAGCTAGCACCTTCGGCTGCTCCAAAGCGGTTCTTGTTTATCTGCAAGGCGCTGACTTGGGATGAGAAGATCTACTGTGGGTTGCTTAGCAATATCAAGATGAAGATATCTTCCTGTGCTTCTTAGCACAGGAAGAGCTGATCATACAGATACCAAGAAGCCTTTATTATTAGAAGCCTTTACTACTGGAAATGTAAAGTCACCTGGTGACCATATATCCAGGGCTAGAACTCAGCAAGGGTTTTAAATGCTGAAATTTTGGACTGAGGTATCTAAGCTTATTCATAAAGCCAAAATTGAGGTACTTTGAAAGCACTTGTTCTCCACTGCTCCTCAGACTGAACCCTCTGAAATTTAAGGGTACGTGTCTTTTGAAACAATATCTCATGAATCAAGAAAGTGAACAGAGGAGCTGAGGTTCTCTCTGTACTTACTGCTAGCAGAGAAAATAGAAGGTATGGGCAAGGAAAGGACGAGATATATTTGTGGAGATGGAAAACCTGCAGGATGCTCAGCCCTTTTGCTATTCTTGAAATAAGAATGATGATATATTATGGAGATGGGACCATATAATGAACGAGATAACATAAATTTGAATAAAATAATGGAACTGGGAAGGTGCAATAATACCCATAAACTTGTAAATTAAGCTCCAGAGCAACTGAATTCAAGGACTTTGAAGAGTTTTGCACCAATCTGTGTTTGTGTCAAAAACCCAATTCTTTATCAAGAAGGCCTTCTCCTGTCCTACAGTGCAAAGTTTCCTTCTTCCTCCCCTGAAGAAAGTCAAGGAGAATGTGGGATTCAGTCAAGAAACATGTGTCCATATAAGGATATCAGAGAGGTTTGCCTTTAGCTCTGTGTGGTGTTGATTTCCTGTGAACACTTTTAGATATACAAACACCTCTTTAACTTCACCTCCCATGAATGCGAGGACTTCATAACAGCACAGGCATCATTTAAATGTGTTTTCTCAAGGGAAAAAAAAAGGAGGGGAGATATCTCTTGCCAAAAGGAAGCAAGAGGCAGAACAGGATTTACCATTCCTGTTTCCTGTGAGAGGGTAAGATCAGAAACTGCTGAGGGGGGTAACCTGTCCCCAGCAATAGCTTTCATTACCTCCTCCCAACATACCCCTTCCTAGATAGCACTGCTGCACCAGGCAGCTTTGCGCTTCAGGGCTCTGGTAGAAATATTTGCAAGCCATATTTGTCACCTTTTCCCATGTCCCACAGTCTGAAGTCACAGGCAGCTGACTACATCCTCTGTTCCTTGGTCTGCTCCTTTGTGTATGTGTGTGTCAATAAAACATATGCATATATTTATGCATATGTGTGTTTATATATACTTATGTATATGTATATACGCACACATATGTATATGCACACACATACGTATAGCCTTCACCTTCTGTGGATCAGAAAACCCTTGTCCTGAATAGAGGAACTTGCCCCCTCCCAAGAAGAAGCCAAGGGTTTACCTAACAGGACAAAGATGCAGGCAAGGATTGCAATGAGTGCCCCTCTGCTCAGGCTGACAGGGAGGACGTAGGCTTCAGCAGTGCAGGACATCACCATGCCATCGTCATCACAGCTGCACACGTGCACAGTTAGGGTGCCCGTACTGCTCAGCATGGGGCGGCCGTTGTCGCTAATCAAGATGGGTAGGTAAAATGTGTTCTGTTCGTGCTGTCTGAAGCCAGATCGCCTTGTTAAAATCCACGCTGTATTGTCTAGGGGTGGGAAATAAATGGAGAGGAGAGCTTATTTACAGAGTAAATACATTCAGCAGAAAAGGAAGGTCAAAAAAATCAGCCCTAGACCCACATCCATTTGTTCTCTCTCTTTTTTCCTTTGCTTTTCATCATTTTATCACTAATCACAGAATCACAGAAAGGCCAAGGTTGGAAGGGACTTCTGGAGACCATCTAGTCCAACCCTCTTGCTCCAGCAGGGTCACCTAAAGCACGTTACCCAGGACTGTGGGTAACTGGCTTTTGAGTATCTCCAGCGAAGGAGACTCCACAGCCTCTCTGGGCAACCTGTTCCAGCGCTCTGTCACCCTCCCAGGAAATAAGTTTTTCCTCAGGTTCAGATGGAATTTCCTGTTTTTCAGTTTGCGTCCATTGCCTCTTGTCCTACCACTGGGAACCACAGAGAAGAGTCTGAGTCAAGAGGCCCCATCCTGTTGACACCCTCCCTTCAGGTACTCATGCACATTGATCAAATCGCCCCTGAGCCTTCTCTTCTCCAGGCTGAAGGGTCACATCTCCCTCAGCTTTTCCTCATAGGAAAGATGCTCCAGTCCCCAAATCATCTTAGTGCCCCTTCGCTGGACTCACTCCAGGAGCTCCATGTCTCTCTTGTACTGGGGAGACCTAACCAACATTTTGCCTCTGCTTCCCCTGTTCCAACATCTCAAGGCATAGCTGTGAGACCTGCAAGGCATACACACCTTACGAGTTGCCTTTACCCTTTGTGACATAAAGTGCCCAGAGCAAACTCACAGCCTTTAGATTTAGCTAAAATAGCTTTCAAAAGGCAAGACAGAAATAAACAATTAAAGGCAACTTGTTGTTCCTGCTAGCAGCTTTTTAGACCTCACTGTTGAGCTGCCACTATTTTGGAGACGTTTGTGTATAACCCTTGGGGACATGTTAAGTTTCTCTTTATGTTCTTTGATGCCTGGCTTGTTTTTCACCCTGTTCCTGGAAGACTTCTCAGGCAAGCTGACCAGATCTTTCTGAGCCCATCTGCTTGAGGCAACAAGAAGAAAATAATCAGCTTGTTATCCTAAAACAGCAACGAGTTGAAAATCTGCAACTAAACACTTTTCAGTCAAACACATGCAATTTCACTGGCCCTTTGGCCACTGGAAAAGTCAGAATGCTTCATTTCCTCACTATCAGAATTATGCTGCTTGGATTTGATCGTTCTACTTCATTTAGTGCGGCCATCTGCTTAACATAAAAACATGAAACAAAATGGTTCAAAACAGTGTTACTGAAACAAAGTATTAAGAGAATAATCAAACAGCAAATTGCTTTGAAATTTCATTTCAAAGGAAATTCCTACCTTTAGGGCTTTTCCTCCATGTTCAGCTTATTTTTTTTTACATGCCAGAATTCCCTAGTGGCATTGGAATTCCTGTCTACCCACTCCCTCAAACTCCTCAGTGCAGACTTGGCACTGAGTTTCCCAATTAGAAAAAAGTTGAATTTAGGAATTTGTTCCCAATTCTCATCTCAGAAATGCCAAGGAAAGTCCTTTGGAGATCAGTGATGACTTTACCAGTGCTGACTTTCAAGCTTTGTGGCCTCAGAGACTTTTGGAAGGCGCTAGGCTGAAACAGAAACATAAGGTTGAATGTCTCCTGTGTGATCCGTGCCACTAGAGGTAAGAAGGAGCCTTAAGAAATGTGCATAAAAGTTGGCCTTCCTTACAAACATGTTTGCAGGTCTTGGGACAGCAAAGATAAATGGGAAACAAAGGTGCTTTTTCTCTTTGGCAGACCTACAGGCTCTGATCTATTTTTATGAATTGAGCCTCATGCAGTTTCTTTGACTACTTGAATTTGTTTCCTGTTTCCTTGGTTTAAAAGAGGTCACAGCCTGGCCATCTGCACCTTCAGGTTCTTAAGGATGTGCATTTACTGTGCTAGGGATGCAGGAAGCCGTCAGCTACTCCTGGGTGGTTTGGAACAATGGAGCTGCTGTGTGGAAATGACAAGAAACCTTCTGATCACAAGCAGATCATGAAAAAAAAAAGTTTAATTTTCCATTATATTTCCATGTCTATTCACTGCTAAAATTTAGAACCTAAGTGAGTTTCATCAGTGCAGAGACTCAAGTTGCTTGCAGGTGAATCAGCTTTATTATCTGCTGTAGTCTGAACATCAGAAAATATTTGATGGCCTTTAGGAGTGAAATGGTCAGGAACATTCTAAATGGCCAGTTATGGAATATATGCAAAGACAAGTTAGACTTGCTAGACTTGCCCGCTAGACTTAAATTATGCTGCAAGTTCCGCGCTTCTTGCTGCAAATCTTGTGGCATCAGACACTACTGGCACACGTAAGTCTACACAATTCATGAATTGGTTTAAATTTGTGATATGATGTTTTTTAAAGCAATCTCAAGCTCTTTTCTTTCTTGTACTTTGATGTACTCTTGGATTCCCATGAGTCCTGGGTGTGCTGCAGATGGGAGCCCTTGCCTCCTGCAAACATCCATCTCCTCTCTTCTGTGCACACCCAAGTCCTTTCTCACCTGCAGGCTGCTTACACGCTTCCTAGCGTGTGCTCCCCAGCAATTAAACCCACATCTTTTCAGGGCTGGGCCTGTTTTAGTACCTGAAAAAGCAGCCCAAAGGGCAGGAAATGGTGACATGGCTGGATTTATGCTGCGTCAATGGAAACGTCTGAGTCCCCTTGGCAAAAAGATAAACCATGGAGAAGTTTGGTTGCATTTCTCTTTCCTGGGTGAAAAAAATTCTCGCTTTATAATAATTTACAATAAAAGTCACAAATTCCATTCAGGTGACAGAAAACCCTCATTTTATGTGAAACTGCTCTTTGTGAGGGAAGAAGTATTCATTATTCTGAGCTGGTCATATTTTGCTTGTAAAAGAAGTCATAGGCAGTGAATCTGACTGAAATTGTGCAAAATCAGTTAGTGAGAGGTCTCAAGTGTTTCTAACCTTAATGCTTCTTTGAGCTGAAAAACAAGTTTCTATAATCAAGTGTTGAATATTTTCTTTTTCTTTTTTTTTTCTGTGATGGCTGACAATATTACCCAAATCCTTAACTATTCTTGCTGATATAATTCCCCTTGGGGACTCTCAGCATCCTATTTCCACCCCTTTGCTTTTGTTTTGCTTTGTCCTAGGAAGGCATCCAAATTATCCCTAAACAATTACTCTACCCGTTACTCTGCAACTGCAGTATGTTGGTGCCAAATCTTGTTGTGTGACTCTTCAAAAGCCAATGCGATTTGATGTAGTACTACAGTGCAAAGGACATGCTGGAATGTGATGTGGCATGGCAGAAACTGGAATACACAGTTTCCTTCCAGACTTTATATCTGCTAAGCCCCAGCCATTAAGAGAAGAGGGCTTATGAGCACATGAAATTCCCATTATAAAAAAAAATAAGCAAGCATAAGAACACACAATATTTTTGCGCCAAAGATTTCCATGCAGAGTCTTTGGCTCACAGAGGAGGAGATGGTAGCCTTCAGCTGCAACGCTGAGCAGAAACACTGAGGAACCCAGAGTGGCTGGTCCCACACCCCTGTGATCAGGAGGAGCATGAAAACCAAACTTCCTCTTACTGTGCAGGCTGGTGTCTTCATGTGGTTGGGAGAGCAAGCCATGGAGCAGCTCCTTCCTGCCATTTTCTGCCCCATTGGAAGTGATTTGCCTCCCTGGAGAGGTCAGGGGGAAGTAATCACTGTGTAGGTTGAAACGCAGAGAACAAAGCTAATCTTTGCTCCTGCCATGAGAAAGGTTTCATTTCTTTTGCATGAGTCTATCCAAGAATTGGTGATGATATTGCCCACAACTTCTGTTAGCTTTTTAACACTAATTGTAAAAATTATGATCAGTAGAAAGAAATATTTTACCTGAAGTGAGAGAAAGAGTACAGGGAAGCAGATATTCCAGACATCATCGGCTTGAGGAAGGGGTTGTATTTTTTCTTAGGGATTTTCAGCTCATTATTTTTGTTCTCTGTCTTGCCAAAGTGTGAGGTAGACCTCAATTTAAAGGAAGGGAAGAAATAGCTAACAATTTTTGTAGGACAAATTTAAATGCAATGGGAAAGGCCGCCAGTGATTTGCAATGACATGTCTGACAGTGATACGGCACTGACATCCGCACCCATTAATATGGCCACACTCTCCATTAATTCCTTTTCCCCAAAGATAGAGGCCAGCAGTTTAAGGGTCAGCAGAAGAAGATCAGCTCAGAATTTAATCTGAAATGCAGTAAGCTTATTTTGTTGTTCATCCCATTCTTATAGCAAAATGGTTGTGCCAATTTTTTCCCAGCATGATCTCACGTGGATTTAGAAGGGGAGGAAGACAGCTCTGCCAAAACCTGGATCGGTAACCTAAGTGCTGGGAGACCCCAGTTCAATTCCCTGCTTCATCACACATACCTTGTATGGCCTTGGGAAGTCATTTAGGCCGAGATCTTTGCAGTTACTTACATGTTTAGCTCCTACTGATTTTACTCAACTCAGAGGGAATCAGGGATTTAAGTAGCTTAATTTCTCCTTTCCCCATGTCTCCATCTATAAAGTGGAGACAATAGGATTTCTCTATCTGCCACAGATACGGGGAGAATGAATAGACTAAAGAAGTTCTCAGGGACTGTAACAACAAGGGCCAAAGAAATATGTAAAACAGCTCATCAGGATGCAAACTGTGATCTATCTGTTGCTTAGTATAAATCAAGGTTTTAATTGTTGCCAGGAAGGCTGCATGTCTTGCAGTTTCTCTTGCTGCTGCATTGGGCAGCCAAGTAACCGGCACGATTGCTAATCTTAACGTTGCCTTCCCACAATTTGGAAGTGTTGCTTTCTCATGTTTAAATGCACAAGCTGTGACTGGCAAGGTGGGTTCTGTTCCCCGTCTTCCAAATCCTGTGACATTCGATATATATCTATCCCCTCTGTGACTAAGTCTTGTAATTTATATAGTACTTAGTGGTCTCTAGATGAAAATATAAACATAAATTATTGTTACTGAAATGACTACTGCACTCCAAATTGCTAAGGCAGTAAAATAATCTTTAATGTGTATATTTCAAATAGTCAGTGGTTTGAAACTTACCATTTCTGTTTCAGATTTGTAGCCAACAGTACCCTAAGCTTCCTGTGACATATTTCTCTGGAAAACTGATATTTTAGAGGGAGCAGGAGGCACAGCCATTCAGCCACTGCTGTCACTATAAATTATAGCAAGTATGGCCTTAGACAGAAAAAGTGCATCTGATGCTGGGAATTTCATGAGCTGCTTTTTTTTAGTGCAATGCCTTGAGGATGAAATGAGCCTAGTATGCCAAATGTTTTAGCAATGGTTGTGTTTTATTTGTTTATGTATTTAGGCAATATGCACCCCCCCCATATATATATACATATATGTATAAAAAGATAATGAGGATGAGAGAGAGAAAAAAATCGCAAGCAGTTGTGTGGGGAGACTTCAGAAGCCCTATGCAAAAAATTGCTTTGGGATGATTAAGCAATAGCATGCTGTGGAAGAGACTCCAGGATCTGCAAGTCGCATCTTTTAAGGCACTTTTGATTAGTGAAGGTAGGGTCTTCTATATTAGCCTAAACACTCTTCTCTCATATGAGTGGAGAGGCATGGATAGGGGATCATGGCAGTAAGTGCAACAGGCAGGCATTTGTGTTTATGTGGGACCATGGGTAGGCACTCCACTTGGAGACTGGCCACAGATATTGCAGGTGCCTTTCTTCCCATTTATTCCAGAACCGCTTGCCGATTTGTGGTACTTCACATTCTAGAAGAAAATCCTATTGAAATCCTGTGTCTTTATATTGACTTTCAAAACTGCACCAATTTAGTCAAGGTCCTCCCTCTTTCCCCCCGTGAAGGCTGTTGTGGATCTGACCTCATCACTGTTGTCTACCCACAATGATCCTCTGTCAGCAGCCATCATGTGTAGGTCTGCCAACAAGGAGGCTTTCCTGCAGGCTGCAAAACCACCAAAGCACTCCCAAAAGAAGCAAATTATACAGGTTAGGATACTCAAATGCCAACACTTTGCTGTGCGTCTCCCCACTGGTGTTTCAGTTTCTGCTTAGCCCAACTTACACGGACTTTTAGCTGTACATCAAGTTATTCCCTAAGGCACTATAAACCACCCCCTGCATCTCCTCCCTATCTCCCTCCCTCCCTTTCCTAGGCAATAAATGAGGATGTGTAAAGAAAAGAGATTTGAGAAAAATATTGGAACAATACAGGAATCTTCCCTTCTGTGCCTAGGAAGGGGGTACATAAAAGAGCAGTGCAGTTCCCCTCAGATTTATCTCTTATTTCCAGTTTCTACCCTACCTTTAAGCATCTCCTTTTGAATGAATGCAATTTCCACTCTGGTAATCTGAGATGCCTGCAGCATGGCCACAAGAACTAAATTTTCACAAAGCACTGGCACATTTCCCTGAAGAAGAAAAAGGGGCCTCTTTCTAGAGAATATTTATAGTGAAGTAAATATCATATCACCTTCAATTATATTAAGTAATATGTCATTTTATCACTGCCTTTAAGGAGCAGGTGTCACTTGGTATTATTTGAAATGGCAGTCTTATCACATACTGTAAGTCAGAGCTTCTCAAAACCAACTGAGGCAGTAGAAATTAGAGTAGCTAACTGTCTGTGTCCACTTTGATTACCTTGATTGTCCCTTAGAGTAAAGTTGGGGTTGTTGGCTGCCTCAGGAGCCAGGCTGTAGTAGAAGTGCTGACCCTCCTGTGGGTCATCCCGGTCGATGGCGCTCACTGTCTGAATCAGCTGCAGAATGCAAGAACAAAGCAGAAGCAGATGAGAATCAACCCCAACACCGCTCAGGAACTGAACTTTATGTATAAGTATACACATAAGCAGCTGCAGCATTTGAACAGAATTATCTTACAGAGGGACAAGAGATGACTCCAGAAGAGGCTCAAAACCTTGTAGGCTTCATTTTATTTTGCTGGGAACATGCAAATCACTTTTAAACAAAGCAGGAAATAGCTTAATTAAAATAACAACAATTCTCTCCTATGCTTCCCTATCTCCTCTCACATATTTTTCTTTTCTTTTGAGGCCCCAAGGTGTTCAGAAAAGAAACTGTGCACTGGAGAACTTGTGGGAAAGCTCATACTTATTTTCAGCTTCATTTTGTAGGTAGAAAAGGACCTCAGATTGATTTTTTTATCACTCTCTTAGTTTTAAATCAATTAGGCTATTCCTAAGAAGTCAGTGGAAATAAAGAAAGAAAATGCAGCCAAGCAAACACTCCCTATATGCAACAAATAGCACTGCGGAAAGAAGCTAAGACAATACTAAATCCAGAAAGAGATTTGTCACCTCACTAAGGAGGTTTAGCAAAGCAGGTCTAATGACTTCAGGCACAGTGAGCTATAGCTCTGTCTGAGTAAACATTCTGACACGCTTTTAGACAAGATGAATAAATCTTCACCTGGATTTTTTCACTCAAAGTTATTTTTGGATTGAGCAGTGATAGATCCATAAAGTCTGATTTAGCACATTAAAACTGACTTCAGACTTCCCAAAATGTGGCAACAGTATTGGCTTTCTTCAGCAAAGAAGCAATCCAAATTAGTATGTATTTCTTGAAAAGCTTAGTATTTAGAACATGCTCCTTTCAATACCATGAAAAAAATAGACCATGATTTCTTTTCCCTGCGATGTTAAGGGACTTCTTCAATTAGTGGGGTGAAAGTATCCTGTATACGAATGATCTCAGGACAGTTGTCCCAGCAGTGAACTGCTATCTCATTCTGCTTCACAGCAACCCTGGAGAAGCTTCAGTGAAGTCAGGCGATGGGCTGTGATATTGCTAGTATAATTTTTTCCTTCACAAATCATGAGTTGTGCACCTGCCTGTTTAAGCTGTGTTAGCTACCTGTGTGTTTGGAGACCAAGTCCACGCTGTGGACACTGGATGGCGAACTGCCAGGTCGCATCCCCCAAGCAATTAGCGGTAGAGCTCCTGCTGACCCCAGCCAGGCAGAGCTCACGTCTGTCTGTGGCAGAGGCAGACCTTATTCAAGGGCTTTTATGCAGTTTTGGAAGAGAGAGCAGCACAGAGGCACCTTGCTTGGAGGCATTAATTTACAGTATATGAAGCTGGAAGTCCTGTGTTATCTACAAGTCTCTGTAATCCTCGGTTCACATTGTGGCAGAACAGATTCAGCTCGTCACCCCTTTGAAGCTGCTGCAGTATATTATGTCCAGCTCCCATAAGTCAGGGGTGTTTAAGGCTCTTATAAATAGGGTCTTTTAAAAGTAAACCTTGTCTGTCACACATAGGCCCAACTGCTTGAAACATTTTTCCTCTCTTTGTTGCTGCTACAGAACGTACTGGATGTTTGCCTGCTGGCACCTTCCCAAGGCAGGGCTTTTTTCAGCAATGATGTGCGTTGTGCAGTGAGTTTGGAGACTGCTGTGGGAGAAAAAAAGGGTGCTATATATGATGTTAATACTGACGTGATGTGCTTGCCTCTGCAAAGCAGCACAGGCATCAGAGGAGGCATTCACAGGCTACTGCTAAAGAGAGTTCAGATGAAGAGCCAAGTCCTGTTTTAAAGGCTCACCATTTCCAACGCAGTATCTCCATGCAAGGCAACATGCAACCCTCACGTGGGCATCACCAGCATTTCTCACCTGGCCGGCTTTGGCGTTTTCACAAACAAAAGCTTCGTAGAACCTTGCAAACTCTGGTGCGTTGTCGTTCACGTCTAGGACTTTCACTGTCACTGAGACACTGCCCACCTGTGAGGGATTGTCTAGAAAAAGGAAGAGCAAAGTAGAGAAAAGGAATTTACAGCAAGGGGAAATGGCTGCTCCTTACTCTATTGAAGAGGTAAAGCAACTTTTTTGCTACAGACTCGCATTAAATGACGTTATTTTATCTGGAACTGTGGTCCTTTCCAGAGAGTATGACTGAGAATTACGTTCTAAACGCCCTTCTATCTACCCTTGCTTTCCATCTTTTTGAAATAAATTCCTTCAGGCATGGATGTCTTCAACCTGGTTTACTCCAATGGGTTTATTTCTGTAACGAAAGTTTTAGACAGTGCCTCGCAGTTACTGCTTAACTGGGAAATATTGTTTGTTGAGTCTTGGTATTAATGGCATGAGTTAGGAACAGACTCTTTTTAAGGATAGGTTCGTTATCTAGAGCTTGTTGACCATGATCATTCTGCAATTTATATATGTTTTTCCTCAGATTTTGTATGCCTTGAAGACAAAAATATTGGTTTCAGTTTTTTTAATACTTTATACGGGAGGTTAAAACATAAGAACACATGAAATTGCTCAGAAAAGCTTTCATTGGAGCTTAAAACTACAATGAAAATTTTATGTTCTGCATAACATCATTTGTGATATTTCTGTCCTACCGGTTCATTAGCTCTCTTCCCCAGTAAATCCAGACATCTTTTCACATATCGTCACAATTTCTAATCTTACTCTTCACAGAATAAATACAATTTTTTTCTTTCTGTGTTTATCTGCCCCAGAACTCCTTTCTCCCTCATTAAATGACAAAATGGAACTCTAAGCACAAAGGACAAAAAAATGATTTAATGATTAGGAGGTCGGAAGGGTATTGAAAATCCAGAAAATTCTTAAAAGTTCTTAAAAATTAAGCTTTTTCTTTTCCCTGTAGCAATATCACCTCAGGCATTTATCCCCAAATACTTCTCCCTTTGTAGCATGAAACGATATGTTCATATAACTAACAGAGAATTTTCTTATACTCTGGATTTCCCTTAAAGGCTTAATCTGCTCTATCAAAGCATGTGTCATACTGCATCACTGCACTACTTACTCTTAAACTTTATTGTTTCTCACTAACTAATAATTTAACCCTTCATTTTTCCACATATGCATACATATTTTGCTAAGGCACTTGTGGCGTATGAAAGCCTACATTTATACTCTTAGTAGTATTGACCTAATTTTTGAAATTAGAAGCTTTATTCAAGAATGCACTGTGCAACTATGGCATTTTTGAATCTATTCACTAAATTAAAACATTGTGCTGCACATCTACAGAGCAAAACAGACCGAGGACTGATGGAGGATGAGTCAAAGGAATGAATACCTTCATATTGCTCTCACCCTAAAGTGCTGCTGCAGGGATAGCTTTTACACACTCAGTGCGTGCAAAGATACATACAGTTGCAATGACTGCTCATGGCTGAAAGTAAAACTAGCATTAAAATAGAGGGGGTGATATATTCTCCTGGTAACTTCATATTGGCTGACTGGGATTTGGGTAAGCTTCCTGAAAAATTTTTCCTTTGAAAATACAAGTGTGTGTTTCACAGTTCAGATTTTCACAGTTTTGCAGATTTTTTTTTTTTGCTGCAGAGGTGAAAAGTAGCACTGCATATGCAGTTCTTCTATAGCGCTTTTAGTCTGGGAATAAAGCTTCTTCAAACTGCCCTGTATTTCTGGTACAACCTGGCTGTCTAGCAAGCTCCCTCAGCTGCGAGGGATCGCTCCGCTATTGGCAGCAAGCTCCCGAAGAGCTGCCATGTTCATTCATTACTGACGCAGACCAGATTTAAACCAGAGACCCAGGAGTGAAAGGCTCTTTGCTGCCTGTCATTGCCTGAGCCATGCAAGCCTCCTAGGTAGTCTTGGCTCCTCTGGCAAAGCTGCACAGCCTTTGCAGCGTCTGCTTTTGTTGCCCAGTTCTTTTGGAGACATAGAGCTCTTGCTGCATCATATTTCAGAAAGAGTTTTAAATAAATCCCTGGAATACTAATGAGCTGAAAAAGCAGCATTCTGCATTTAATTGACAGCCTCTACTCCTCCCACGACTCTGCAAACAGGAGCGTAAAAAGTAAATAAAATGCGGTATTTGCTTGTTCATGTTGGAAAACTAATTCAGTTAATATGGCTTCCTACTCAGTGCATAAGAACATGCGAATTGCTGAATTCAGGTCTCTCGATCTGCTTTGTCTATTATCTCTTTAATCTATCTACAGTCTGCATTCTCCTTACTCAGCTCCATGGCCAGCACAGTGATATTGTGCCAAGAAACGTCCTCCCGGTCAAGAGGTCTTGCAGTCATCAGTGCTCCTGATGTAATGTCGACATAAAAGAAACGCCCTGGATCGCTGCTCCTGTCGATTGAGTATCTGCAAAAGCACATATTAAAAATATTATGCAACCCTTGTGAAAACAGTGTGTTATAGCCAACAAAGTACTCCAGCAATGGGAATGCTGTTGTATGCAGCAGATCCATTCACCCACAAAACCCAGTTGCTCCACTGACTTCTGTAGGTACAGAACAAGGGACTTGAAAATTTGGGAGTATACATGGCTGTGAGCACTATTTGCATGGAGCTGGAAGACAGAAAGATTTAAAAGAAGAAGCCTCAAAGCAAGGCCCTAAGAGGAGCTCTGCACAGGAACATCTGCTTTACAGAAGAAAGTCTGTCAGGGAGGAGTGCAATTTCTTTTTCTAAGCAAAATAATTATACCCTTTCCTTGGGCACAATTTAGACACTATGAAAATGACTTTACATCAGCTCATTCTCTGTGCACTTAGGCAGATGAGGAGAAACTGTTCCTTTCCTTGTGCCTTTGCGTTCCCTCTTCTTTTACAGGAATAAACTCCACCTGCATCCTGGACCGCTCCACTGACAGAGCAATGCCCACGCAATGCTGGGCGACACAGTTTTCTCTTATAATCCAGCCAGAAAAACCAATTTCCTCTCCAAGGCCAGTTCATCTTCATTACTAAACCTACCTGGACAATATCATGTCAATTTAGTGCTGGGAGCAAGCTTGCACCTGTGAGCAGGGGAGCGTGGCGTTACGTGCAGGCCAGAAAACTCGGGCAGGCAGGCAGTGGATGGATGGCTGTCAGTGCTGTGCTCCTCAGCCAGAGGGTCACCTTGCCCAGTGCCACCACTGCCTGCTGGGGCAGCAATGGCTCTGGGCAAGGAGAGGGTCCCAGAAAGGGGCTGCTGCCAGCTTTGCCCCTGCTTTTTCCCAAAGGAAAGAGGCAATTTTAGCTGTGCGTGCTACATGAGCGTCCAAACTCTGCCTCCCAGTGACGCAGCCGGCCTTTCTGCTGCCGCTGCTGCCCCGTGAGGTGGGAGATGTCTCGCTATTGCTGGGAGGCTGCCTTGCGCAGCAGCAGCTCCCTTGCCTCCCCTCCCTCCTACGGCAAGGGTTCGGTACGGTCCTCACTGCTTAACTAAATATAGCCCTCACTGCTCAGAAGCATCCCTGAGACTATCTCCTTATTTCCGTGAAAAAAGGTTAAGCATGCTCATACTTAGTTCCTAGGAGGAGCAAATTCCCTTTTTTGCCCTCCTGTGTGAGAGGCAGCTGTTGCCCCTTGCAGGAAGAGCTGCAGACTAAGTTGGACCACAGCCTGGGGCTGGGGTGAGCATGCCACCCTCGGTTCGCAAGCACTCGCAGGGCTCCTGCAGGCACCTTGCTTCTGCCCCGAGCCTGCTTCGCATGCTGAGCCAAAGCTGGCTCAAGTTTGTATCTCCCTATTTTTCTTGTCTAATCTCTAGTGGATTCCAAGTTTCAGGGGCGATATCTTGCAGAACTGTGTTTTACTCGTTCTGTATGTGCTGTGTTTGCCACTGGGGTGCGTGGATGTGTTTCTTGCCTCTGATATGTCAGAAATACTCTCAAGTTTCCTATCAGTCAACAGCTTGCACAAACCATGTTCATTCTGTTTTTCCCTCAGCAGTTGACTAGACTGGTGGCACGTGCGCTTTTTGCAGGGAGCAAATACTCAGTACCCTTTATATGCATCACCTCAGTTTTAACAGCAATTTGTACAAATCCCCTTCCTAGCTAGTCATCTTAGCATGGGAAGAGATCCTTCGGCAAAAGTCACACCTGTGTTAATGTAAATGTCACAGCTTAGAACAGAGCTCAGACTTACTCCCATTTTTGCTGGTTCTTTCTTCAAAGTTGATGGGAATTTAGGACATCAGTCATAACAGATGCTGAACAGGGCATATTGTTCTGAATTTTCTCCTTTCAGCATAAAAGCACTCCCTAGAACAAGCATGCCAGCCTGATTTTTGTACAGGGACATGTTAAACTGGGCATATACAATACTATTGAGCTATGTCATGGGGAAACAAACAACGTTCTTTTACACATTTTTGAAGAGACATGAGAGAGGGTGGAAAGGCAGGTTTGCTTCCTTTCGCCTTCCAATCCCTCCCATCTCTTTATACATAAAGAGATTTCTGAGGCATTTAATTTATTTAGGAAATAAGTATGAGTGTTACTACATTTTGCTATAATAATTATTCTTGTATGAGGGCTATAAAAAGAATTTCTCTTTGACAGTTTAAGGGCAATGAGTATCTGAAATTGAATACGGCCTTGTGATTAGTGGTGCAGTATTAATCACTGGTGTCAAGAGGCACAGGCGGCGTCTTTCTTTGTCTGGATTCGCCACACACTTTCTCCTGTTAGTAATATCTGCTCTTTCACACTTATTTCTACTGTAGTGTTTAGCTGATCTTCCTTAGTCACTTAACAATAAACAATGTATATTTCCAGCAATCAGAATTTCACAGTGTAGGAGTCCAGATACCGGGAGCTGGGAAAATCAAGATTTGAGCGTTCCCCTGTGTTTAGAGAGCCCTTCTGAAGTGCATTCTGGCTTTTCTGCGCTTGGAAAAAATGTCAAAAGGCAGGATCAGACCACAGTTTTAATTGCAGATGGACTTCATCTTGGATAACAAAATATATGGAATGTTATTTTTTTTATCTTGCCTCGCCCTGTGTGCCTGTGCAAAGTGAATGCAGAGCAAATCTAAAACATTGCCAGACGGATGCTGCACAGGGTTGGCAGGAATGAAGATGACTGCGTAAGAGGCAAAGAATATAAGAACCAATTCTTAATGTTTGTATTTGAGCTGTTATTACAAATAGTATTTATTCTTTTTTTTTCTTTTTCCTTTACCCTAATCATGTATAATCTGTATGTACAACGTATGGGAGGAGGAGGGAGAGAAGGAAGAAAGGAAGAAATGTGAGAAGGGAGGACAGTGGGAAAGAGGCGAGGAAGGTGGGAAGGAACACAGTTACGAAGAAAATTGTGTATATTTTTAACTGCTTCCTTATTAAAATATAATTTTAGTGATGCATTCCAAGCTTTCTAGAGTGCTGTTTTATCAGGGGTAGTCACTGGAAAGCTCTGAAGAAAACTAAGAAAAAACTCATTATATACAACAATGAACCCTTTTACCCTCTAATAGTCCACAGAATTATTTTCATGCTATTTTAAGCAGATTTACACAAAGCTGTTTGCACTGCAATGTTTGGATAATGTTAGACAGTAACCAGCAAAATAAGATGCTAGTGGAAAAAAGTTTAGGACAATGCAACTGCGATGCAGACAAAGTGTAATACTTTAGTTTGATTGAATAATTTGAGACAACGTCACGAAAAGTATGGTAACATCATAACATAGGTGGAAAAGGTAGATATATTAAGGTAGGGGAGACAAAAAAAATTAGAGCAGTTACACAGAAAGCAGCATCATTAAGAAGAAAAGGCTTTATGTCTGCTCAGATCTCCTGCCTGAAGCTCACAGAGCTGCTCATATAGACTTCACTTCCTCCAAAACTCCAAATACTGTATGTTTGGTTTCCCCCATATGTCTCGATACTGGTCCTGAATCCAGACAATTCAGAAACTGGACTGACGCAAGCTTAGGAAAACAGCAGGTCAACACCTTCTTTTTCACAGATGAGAGAAACTTTTTAACAGCTGACCTGCTGGGGTTATTATCTTGCAGTTATCCAGAGCTTCTGCAAGTTGTGAAAATTAGTATGTGGGATGGCCTCAGAGAAAAGCAGCCTTTTCCGTTAAACTGGGCTGACTTGGCAGTCACTATGGAAATGAGCACTGTGATCACACAAATCTGCTCCTTTGGCTCCTTGCTGAGTTGCAGCTATGAAGCTCCCATGACTGTAAATGCATCTCTTACTTTTCTTAACTCCTTATGGGAATATCTAGCTCTGCAGATTTGACCAGACACGGTATAATTTAGTGGTTCCTGCATATTTATTAGCATGCACTCAGTTGTATATCTGAGCTATTGACAAAGACAGGTTGCACATAATAATATATTTGAAAGAGAAGGGGGAGAGAGGAGAAGCAAGTTGGTCGCCTTCCCCTTGGTACTACAGCAGGTTCTTGGTAAAATCAGCAGCATCTTTGGGTTCTGCCAGCCAAGGCTCCTAAGGTCACCTTGTTGGCCCATCTACCTCACATACCAGAAAACACTGTCCGGGGACACACTAACACAGAACAAACCTGATTGAGTTGTTGGTTACATCTGGGTCCTTGGCAGAAATTATCTGTATGGTGGTCCCAATCTCCACATCCTCAGGCACTTCCACAAAATAAAAGCTGGGCTCAAACACGGGGGGTTCGTCAACATCTTCAACACTGATATGGACGGTGGTGGTATCTCGGAAAGGACCCAGGTTCAAGAACCGCATTTCCAGATGGGAGTTAGCACCCTCTACTTTCAAAGTATAGCTTTTCTTGCTCTCAAAACTTAAAGGCTGAGAAGAAAAAAAAGATCTAGCATTAGGCACTTTGAGCCATATGCTTTAAGCCCTATCCTTCTAATTTTCAGAAGTAAAAGATGCCCTCTACTATAAATTGATTCTTCTTTTTTTATTTAAAAAAAAACTCTGCTTTTTAAAATGATTTTTAAGCATAAGGGTATATATTTATCGTAACATAAACATTTGCAGATGGAAGTAAAGCACAGAGCTGCAGTAGTATTGGGAATGACACTGTCTATTTTTTTTTAATTTGACAGTTGAACTAAAAAACAGGGAGACATATTTGCAGATCACACCAAAATACATATTCTTCCATCCTTCTTGCTGAAATGAAAATAAAAGCAGCCATATCATCATTGTGTTGTGATTCATACAGCATGTTTCATTCCACTTTGGGGGTGAAAAAAAGACGGAAACATTTCACTTATACTTTGGGAGCACCTGAAAAGAAGGTGAAGATATGAAGAGCTGGTTCCTCAAAACTGGCCACGGTGGCAGTGGTAGGGCAGTGACAAGGGCATTCACACACGACATGGAAACCCCAGTTAGGATCCCTGTTTCTCCCTGATGAGTTCTGAGTGCATATCTCGAGAAAGCCCTGTCTACTCAGCCACTAAATGGCTCGAGTAGATGTAAGAGGACATGGCCAACCTCTCTCAAGGGGTGCTGCTCCAGTTTGTATAAGTAATTCATCCTTTCTGAAAGTGAGACCTTTCACTTCCTCAGTAAGTATCCCAAACACAGGTTCAAAATCCAGGTGGTGTCGGCCTAGAGCATATTTTAACTTGAAAGTGTTATGAGTTATCCCTGACCTCTTCCTGTTGAAGGTCTTCCACTTCGTATGAAATACTTAAGTACTATTTGCAATGGGAAGTGGGAATGGCTCTGTTTATTACTGAGCTAGTGGATAAATAGGGACCGGTTTCCTCTGTTAGCAGCTTCACGAATTCAATTTTCTACCTAGATAAAACTATTTAGTGAACATGGATTTACATTTGTAAGTGGGGATTGTAAATGGGGATGTAATGGGGATGTCAACACTGAACTTTTCAATAAATAAATCATTCATTTCTCTGCCCCCTCTTTTTCACTGATCTCTGAAGAAAATAAAGCCTCTCCAAAAGCTGCTTAGATCTGAATGTAAAATTCCATATTTCATGTGTAATTTACCAATCTTCATAAGAGATAACAAAAAAGATCTGACAACCAGATTGACAGTATAAAAGGCTCAGCCTGAAACATATGAAAGTCTTTCACCAAATCAAATACATTTTACAGAGGACACAGTCATACTTTCCAAGTTGCAGAAGTTATAAGCAATCCCACTGCAAACTGCGTCTCTTAGCATTGTACCAGTTAAGTGTTCACAACCCTTTACTTTTACAGTCCGGGGAGTTTTAATGCTGAAAACCAGCACAACTGGATCCCGTTAACTGGCACAGATCCTGAGCAAGACGAATGTTGCACTGAAAAAGAAATGGCGCAGCTCTCAGAGGTGCAGGGTGGGCTAGGAGATATTTCTTTCTGTTACATGAATGGCTTTGAAAAAGTGTGGATTTATTTGTAAATAAGGATTTGAGCGTGCTGTGTGGAAGTGCCTTGCACAGACTCTGAGTTCATTCAGTCTCCTCTAAGACCACTGTTGTCCCCATCCTGCAGCTCTGTTATTCCTATTCAGCTCTCTCTTTTGAAGACTTGCTGCCTGACAGGGGCAAGATGGGCAGGAGGATGGCGAGCCATTTGGAAGATACAGGTGTAAAACTCATTACTGTAGCAGTGAAGTCCTCCTTGGCCCGTCGTAACACATCTCTTTTCCTCCCTAAGCAGTGGTGCAGCTGGGCAGTTCTGCACCCATCAGGTGTACGTTCTCTTCATGAGCAAAGCAAGTTTTGTAGTGGGAAAGCATTACTGTGGGCCTCAAAATGCCCCCTGAATTCACTGGAGGCTTCAGTTCTTGTCTCCTGCCACAACAGCTTCTTTCTTCAGAGATGAGAACATGTAAGTGACACACAAAGACTCATATTTTCTCAGTAAAATTACCAGTACTAAGAAGTTCTGCATTTGAAGGGCTGACTAAAGACTGGAATTTTGCAAACTATGGAACTAAAACTTTTTCAGCATTTAATACATGGGGGTGAGAAATGAAGACTGGAATGGGACCTGCTTTTTTTGTGTTGGGGTGGATGCAGGTCCAATATAACTGAAGAGTCTGTGCAGTGATACAGCATCAACTGTGCAACCTATGGCAGCAGGTACAAAGGGTCCGAAGCTTACTTTTTCTGCCCTTTGTTCCACCTGGTAATTCAGCGACTACTGCATGCACTGTACTTGCTAGCAAGGATTTAAATATCTCTACAAGTATGTTACACGTTACTACAAAGTCATTATGGTCTACTAGTTGCATATTTATGCATTTATGTATAAATAGCAATAAAATATATTCACATGACCAAGCAACAGTTATTGTCCATCTGGTAAGGAGCATGCAATACAAAGCTGCCTAAACATATAGTAAGAAAAGAAACCATTACATATCCTGGAACACTGCATGTATACTAAAAGCTAAGTTATAAAAAGACGAGTTAAATCACGGAAACCCCTAATAGCTGTAAGATCCAGCTGCATTAAGAAAAGACTTAATCACTTAAAAGACTCAAGTTAGAAAAAGCAGAAAATCAAACAAGCGTGATAGGCCTTCACATTTTTGCTGCTTCTGGGCTCAGGCACCCTCAGTTTGCTTGGACTCCTCCATCTTTGACCGTGGCTCCCTCTCCGTTACTTGCTTTTCCTCCCAATTCTTGCATGTACCACGCCTCAATACTGCTTTTGCTCTCAGTAGATTTCCCTTCTGCTGGTGTGTTCAAACCTGCTTTCAACAGTGCTCCTGTGAGGAGGACAAGGAGGCTGCCCTTCTCCTGTGAGCAGAGCGCACTGCGGGTCACAGCTGAGAGACAAGCATGGAAGAAAGCACCAGGCACCCCACGAAACCCCTCCTCATCCTCCTCCCAGTCAGACCCCTGGGGCCAAGAAAGGACCAAGAGATGTACAGAGCAGGCACGACTTTGGAGGAGCCTCTGTGAGAGAGCTTCACCAGGCAGCCGTGCAGAAGGAGGCAGGCCTGGGGCTCTCTCCTGGGGAGCAGGGTGCTGCCTTACGTATAACCCATTTCCTACCGGCGGCGTGAAAACAAGGGCAGGGAGGAGTGAGCAGCAATTACTAGCGTGAGTAACAGCCCCACAGATAGGGAGTTTTAAAGGAACTGTTACACCTCAGGAGGTGCTCAGCATTTTACAGGATTATTTTACTGAGATAAACACATTTAAAGAATTGGCAATTTTATTTGTAACTGTAAATTCTAACTTATAGATGTT
This sequence comes from Struthio camelus, assembly GCF_040807025.1. Taxonomy (NCBI): domain Eukaryota; kingdom Metazoa; phylum Chordata; class Aves; order Struthioniformes; family Struthionidae; genus Struthio; species Struthio camelus. The sequence continues at coordinate 91,812,788 of NC_090943.1, read as the reverse complement.
CATGAGAGAAGCAGGATTAGCAATAGCTGTTGTATCTGGGAAATCCCTCCAGAAAAATAAAAGGGAAAGTCTTTCTTTCAAAGAAGATTTCATTCTGATTTTAGAAATACGTATCTACACATATTTACATTTTCACTGTCATATGCTTTTCTATTAATACCAATTAAATACATTTTTTTTGGGTCAAGTGGATCTGAAATCTGGATCTAAGGACAATTTTCCCAATGTTTGGCTATTGATAATAATAACACTACCAAAAGCAACAGTCATATAGAAAATTTTACAAACATTTATATACAGCCGCTGAGTTGAGCAGTGTATACTTGATATCAGTACATATCTGTTATGATCAATGCCAGAGTCTTTTATGCGTCCTCCTCCTGACATACATGAACAGCTACTAAAACTGTATTTACAATAAGCAAAGGTAAGCTTATTGACACTTTTACTGCAAAGAAAAAATTTCTTTTCTTCAATAAATGAATGAAAACTTACATTAAGCTTTTCATTCAACATCAATTTCATTCCACCAAAGCACTTAAGCACATGCTTTGCTTCAGGGACTAGTGCCCATAAACAAGTACTGGAGAGAGGGGATCATAAATACATACTTAAATGCTTTGCTGTAGGGCATAGAGACTTGCAGGGTCAAATGTATCCCATGTGTCGTTCCATTTTAGTAGTTAATTTTGTCCCAGGCTTTTTAAATGGAGAATATATTTCCTTATGAGTACACTAGATACACCTAGGCAGAAATACGGTTACAGTTTCAAAACCTAGAAAGAGTTTTCAACTTCTAGCATTTATGTAAGACTGTAGAATAAATATCTAATAGCAGGCAGTCTAAGCAAAATACTCTATTCCTTTCTGCATAGCCTGCGGTACAAAGTACTAGCAGTTCCACAGCTGCCATTTTAGAGACAGCTTCTTCTAGCCTAATTAGCATTTATGGATCTTCAAGCAGCAATTAAAAAAAAAACTGCCTGGGTTTTATTGGTTTATAAATAACTCTAAGGCTTGCTTTAGTATTGTTTCTGGCACACCGTAATGAAAAATGTGTACAGTTCAAATGCAAATATTGATCTAATTTCTTCCATTGTAGGATAATGAAGCTACAGAGAATATTTATATAGATAAATACTGAATCAGAACATTCCTCTGGTGGGAAAGACATGTTTATGACAATGCTGTCCCCACTTTTTAAGGATGCTCCTAAGAACACACTCCGTTTTCATATTTCAGCAATGAATGTTAAAAAAATTGCTTTATAGCAGGGAAGGGGCTGCTGTCATGTAATGCGAACCACATTACTGTAGGCATAAGGGAATATTGCACATATAAAACGTAAGCAGGATGGTTAGCTGTATAAATTACTATAAAAAGGAAACTTTACTACCTTTCTCACAGTTATGATGCCAACTTGGTAATTAGGATCGGTGTTAATATCAAAGACGTCCAGTCCGTCTCCATCCACAAGGCTGTATTTCATCTCCGCGTTAATGCCTTCATCCAGGTCTTTAGCGACCACGCGGCCCACGGTTGAGCTGACGGGAGCGGACTCCAGCACGCTCATCTGGTAGTGCTCTGGCACAAGCGGCAGAGAGGGAAAGGGGAGCAAAAAACAAGTGGTGAAAAGGAACCAGAAACTGCCCAGCAGTTCAAAGGGCAGGTTAGGGCAGGCTATAAATAACACTGCGTAGTCTGCAGGGAATCTCAGGTACCTTTCCCAAGGTGGAAACAGCAGTGTCATTTCCATTTAAAAGCCAAAGCCCACACTGAGTTGCCTGGGAAAGTTCTATTTTAGATAGATAGCTGTCATAGGAAGAAGTTTCTCTTCTAAACAGCAGTATACCTGAAAATGGTAACTTCAGCTGGAAAAAGAGGGCAATTAGCACTAGGGCTGTTGCAGCCTTGATGCAAGCCAGGATGTGAAAGAGATTTAACAGGACAGGCATCTTGCAGCAGATTGGCTTGTATGGTTGGAATAAACATACAAATTTTGAAGCACCACAAATCCCTCCTCACGTCTGTACGAGCTTCTTTTTCAGGCTAGAACAAAGCTTTGTGAGCTCAGCAGCTTGCCTGTTTCTTCCAAATTTACCAGTTTTTCTATTAAAATATACTGCCTCTCCCTACAAACCTTATCCTGAGCTTCACTGGTGCATCACTAATTTGCTGAGTGGCAGGCCTGGGCAAAGAAATGCTGCTACTTAAAAAATAGATTTTTAAAAAATATACATGCTGTATCTATAATACTTTCTGCCATCATACTTTATGTTCAAATCTTCCTTGGTGCACTCGCTCTGTTAATTCTGCCATTAATTTAACTTCACAAGGCAGAAAAACACCAAGGATAAGGTTTGATCTGTTACCATTTTTCCTAATCCAGAAATTGATATCAAACAGTTACAATTCATGCAACTTTGAAAACAGGATCGGCAATCACACATTCAACAAGTTGCTTTGAAAAGAGAAGAAGAAAAATGGAAGTCAATACTTCTTGCTGATTTTAGTGGAGTGCTTTGATTTAGCAGTACAGCATGCAGAAACAGATGGCAAAGAATAGCAACAAAAAGAAGTTTTTAGTTCTCTGTCAGGTGAAAAAAATGGTAAAATAAAAATTGCTTGAGATTGATCTTCACCAGTAAAGACTAGCTTTCTTTAGGAAAAAAAAAAGATCCTTGAAGGATATAATTCCATCAAACCAGAAATATGTTGCTTTCCAATTTTTAACAGTGACAGAATTATATAGGTAAATATGATCTAAAAAAATTTCTAAAAGAAAAGGCAAAATACTGCATGCCTTGCTTTGAGATACACTTCTGTAAATACAAACTAATTTTTTTGATACCAGTGGAGATTCCTGTTTTTACATAGTGCTGCCAGATAGTGCAATGCACCTTAGGTTTTAACTGTATTTTGCCACGGTTTAGATGAATCTTTACTGGAGAAGAGTCTATATGGCAAGGTACTATACCCTGACAGCACAACTACCAGACGCTCCCCTGCAGTGGCCTGGCTGGAGTGTTGGCTGAATTATCTGTCATCTTCCAGCCCTGCCATGTGTCCCTTATTCGACAGACCTCCTTTTGGTAATAGGATGAAAAGAAATAAGGCAGTAATTAGCAGCCAAAGGCAATGGCCACTAGCTGTCTAGGAACACAAAGCATCTCCTTCTTTCCTTTTTCTGTAAATTAATTTCCTGTACTTTAAAAAAGCATCACTTTTGATGATTTTGATGCGCAGAAACCTTTTCTGAAAGACAAGCTGTTGAATGTCCCATTTTGACATTTTCGAAGGAAAGTTCCCTTCTTCGATCCAAAATTTTGCCTGTCTCTAGTCATTGCTAGAATCAGTTGGAAAATGGCTGTAATTAGAGCAAACAGAGGGTTGTGCAGCTCAGCCATCCCTTTTTGCCCATCCAGTAACGTCCTGATGCAGCAGATACTCACTCTGTGGAAATCTAGGTGGATTGTCATTGACATCAGACAGGGTGATGTTGACTGTGGTTGTTCCAGCTAATCCTCCCAGCTGTCCGCCCATATCCTTGGCCTGAATAATCACTTCATAATATTCTTTTGCTTCTCTATCCATGTTCATCAGTGCTGTCCTAATTAAGCCTGTGACATTGAAGGGGGGAAGGGGGTTTCAGAAACACAAGAAATGGCATTTAAAGAGCACAAATAAGGTAGAGCTGTCTTGTTACTATATCATACTCCTGATTTAAAGAATGAGATCAGCCTCTGCATTCAGTCCCACCTTTGCTGGCATAGAGAAACTCACCCATACTAAAACTAGATTAGCAGAAGGCATGAATTTTAAAGGAGCCCGGTCAAAAGGCATCAGCTGTGGGGCAGGCTGTTCTGTTCAAAATCAAAATGTTGTCTTCCAAGGGAGCTGGAAAACTACTTCAGGAACACAGTGCGCTAAACTGAATTAAGCACCCCCCCACGCCAGTCTGAAAATGTCTGTGCAAGAGCTTAAAAGCTGAGTGAAATATGACTAGTCAAAACATAAATCCAGATGAGTTTTCCAGAGTATCCCCACATACACAGTCCTGGGAGCAACTTGAACGAAGCCCATGGGCTTTGCTGGGGTCCTTTGGGATGTACGCTGGAGTCACTGAGAGCAGAATTTGGGGAGAGCTGTGAAAGACATGCAGTTTGTGCAGGTTGTTCCCGCAAGCCAGAGAAGAGAGCAGGGAGAGGGAGCGGTGGTGGGAATAGCTACCTCGCTAGCCCTGCTAACTTTCACTCTACGCGGCCATCCCTTTCTTTCAGGACAACACTACTGCAAAAGGACATGAGGTGGCAGCAACACTTCTCATATGAAGGCTGCAAAGAGCTGGCCAAGGGAAGTGCTGGCTTTGCTAACTCACAAAAGCAGGCTCTTGCTTTCGGTTGGAAGCAGAAATTCAGAGAGCAGAAGCTGCCCAGACTGCTTGGTGGTCCTTCCTCCTCTCCCTCTACATCCGCAGTCCCTGGGGTCCTGGCCAGGTTGCTGACCTCTCCTTATTCAAGTGTTTTGCGCCTCTGTCTCAGAACATACAGCTTGGATGCTTTCTTTTTCTTTGGCAGTAGATCTATTGGATAACGCACTCATTTCCTTTCCCTGTCACCCAGCTGCCCTCCTGAATCCTACTCTTCCCCATGTTTGGCTGCCGGGATGGAGGAACAAAGACTTATGTTTTTCGAGCTGCCAGACCTCTAATGCTGCATGTGTAATGCATTCCTTGGGCCTGCATGCATTCTTGCCCACTGCATGCTGGCAATTTGTGGGTTTGCAGCATGGGGCCTCTACTTCCCTCCCATCACGGCAGTTCAACAGGCTGCCCAGCCACACGAGGGTCCTCGAGCAGGGGAGAAGCAGCAGTGCAGTGATACTGCCCAGGGGACATGCTCTGAAGGGACAATTTCTTTTGTGGCAGCCAGGCACTAGGGGCCCTCTCTGAACATAGGCTGTTACACAGTTGGGGTGTCCCATTACATGGACTCCTGTAGGCGGGAAAACATGTCACATCCCCAGGCACCTGTCCCAGTCACATGGCTCAACATGCAATACTTGCACACCAGGACTCTACTAACTTGTGTGATCCGCATTTAGTCTTTATTTTTAGCAGACACACAATGGATGGGTTTAATAAATGAGCATTAAAAAGGTATTGCATTTGCAATTATCACTGTATGCCAAAGGAAAGAAATAGCGACCAGTACTGAACAATTCACAGTGCACTTTTATTCTTGCTGCCTGCATCCTTAAGAGCTGAGGAAATAACAATCTGTACCCAAGTTTCTCCTTGGATAATGCACTTATTCCATAAACTGGCAACTTTCAGAAGTGGATTATGCAGCATTTCTTTCTATTTTGTCCCCTTGGGTTCAGCAGTAACTATCCTCTCATGAGTTTCTGACCTTAACACTACGGATGCCCTTTAGAAACTGTCAAAACCTGTTAGATTCCTCTTTTGGATATATGCATTGGAAAGATACAGAAGAAGAGAGAGCAAGAGAGAGACAGAGAAAGCAAAACAGAGTGGGTGTCCTGAAGATAAACTTAAGGTTATTAACAAGTACACCCTCAGGAACTGCATACTTTCCAATCCTGACTGGTTCATAGTTTTTTTGTTTTCTTCTTTTTCCTCATTAAGCCTTGTGACCAACTAGATTGCCGAAAGACATCACTGAAATGATAGATGCCAACAAGAATATTTACAGCACCAAATACACCTAATCTCCTAACGGCAGAATTTGGTCATTTAAGTGAATATATTACTGCTGAGGGCACTTCCTTTCTCTGGAGTACATTACTATAGTGTTGCTTTAGCCCTCACATAGTGCTACTCTGTCTTGGCTCCTAGATATAGAAACATATTTCTATGATTACAGTCGTGATGCCTTTCTTTTTCTTTCTTTTTCTGCTTGAAACTGTTTCTTTCAATGTTCACATTGGCTGATTCTCTGATGAAATAACATACCCGTCCGAGAGTCCACAGAGAAATACGGTTGTCCTTGGAGAATACTGTAGACTACTCTTGCGCTATTCCCGTAAGTTGGATCATCAGCATCTGTAGCTGTCACCTGGATAACAGAAGTGCCTGACAAAAAAAGCCATCAGGTAAGACCTTGTGGGATTAAGAGCTGGGAGGAAAGGTACACAGTTCATATCAGATTAAAATTCCTTACAAGAGCTTTCTCACACTGGACTTCTCCATTTCATGCTGGCAGTGCTTGTACTTATTGCTCATACTTGCATCTCCTTAACACTAAAGGAACTAATAGGCATAAATTCATCATGCCTCTATAAGAAAGATATAAAACAGCAAGTACTCTATGGACCATGGTTACAGAATTGCCTATTTAACAGTACATTCCTGGTGATAGTCATATGTTGCTAGCTTCTTTTCCACATTTCTTGCTTTGAAATGCTTGCTGCTTAAAGGCAGCTAAAATAACACCTACAAATACGCTGATGTAAATCAAGAATTGCTGCAGCAGATCTGTGGATGTGAAATGATGACTAAGGGATGGAAATTGTACACAAACTGTGAGCAGGAAGGGATGTATCTATGAGATAATCTCTCAGTGACATTGCAGTTTACTTTGCATGGCCTAGAGATTATATACCGCTGAAGTGCTTTTTGGAACCTGCACACAACCATATACATTTCTTTTCCTCAATTGGTTTTCAAGGGCCACTTCCTCTGAAGCTAATTATGGCTTGCAGGTGATGCAGCTTATCAAGAACAAGGAGAAGGTAAGATATAACCATTTGAAATGTACATGAGTTTTGACTCCTTAAAATGTCAGACAATGCTTTTATGAATGCATCTAGCTTTTTACATAATGTTTTGTGTTCAGAAACAAATCTGCTGTTAATAAATATTCACTCGAAAATAAATCTGAGTTCAAATTACCCATCACCATTAGGAAACATTTTCTCTCAATGGAAGTTTTGTATCTGATGCTTGTCTCTAGCTTTAGGTCAACATTATGTGGAAGAATGAGAAGTCGAAGCAAGTCTGTAAATTCAGGACGTGTGATTTACCTGGCATTATCTCTGTAATGATGTCATAGAGCCAAAAAGCAATCAGCATCTCCAAAAGAAATAAAAAAACCCCATAAAAATAGTATTTTATAGTTATTGGAAGTTTTACGTGGAAATGATTTCTCCTGATTTGTGGAAGAAGGCTGCTATTTGCTGTCTGGCTGCATTTGCAAAAACGGCACTGTTTTTGACACGATCCCACTTTCTAAAAGTGTGGAAGAAATGGAACCATATCTTTGGGATCAGCTGCGCTGTGCTCAGCGCAGACTTAAAGGGATTAGAAGGAGTGAATTTGCCAAAAATCACCATTTTCCCATGATTTCAAGGGCTCTTGGATGGTATTTCAGTTCTCAGCATGAACCAGAATAGGTTCCTAGGAGTATTTTAACCTTTTCTGGCTCATAATGGATGTCTGATTGTCATTACCACCACTACCATCTGAACAGCAGGGGAGAAGGGGCACTGTTATTGTGAGTTATCTGAGGATGCCATGTTCAAATTGCACCTTTTCTCAGCTCTCTTTCTCCCTTGGTATGCTCTCTTTTAGAGGAGGCCAGCCACCAGTGGTGTAAAGTCTACTGTCCTTCTGTGGCACCCAGGTACATCCTGGGGAAGCTCTCCTACCCTACTGAATTGCTCCTGCAGCACAAGGGAAAAAAGCTGATTCCAAGGAGTCAGGGAATTTATGTTTTGGTGACCATGTCTAAGCTACTGAGAGGGAAAAAGCTACTGAGAGGGAAAAAGACTTTGCAAAATCTGCCTTACCCACAGGTGACATTTCTGGAACAGAGGCTACATAAGGTCCATCCAGGAACTTGGGTTCATTGTCATTGATGTCTTGTATTTTAATGATGAACTCCGACTCTGGTTCCATTGGTCTGCCTGTTCGCCTGTCCAGAGCCTGTGCCCTCAGGGTATATTGGGACCTTTCTTCTCTGTCCAGCCTCTGAATAGCATGAATGTCTCCTGTGGTATCATCAATAGTAAATACAATGCCAGCTCCTTCTCCTGACAGGATGTATTTGATCGAACCGTCTCCTCTATCCATGTCAGAATGGAGCTGTGAAAAAGAACAGGATTCAATTAGACCAAGGACTGGGCAAACAGCTAGTGAGAGACACTAAGCACACCAACATTCTGAGCATTTTGGTCTCATTGTTGGAATTCACAAGCTGGTTATAATGAACTTATTTTACCGAAACAGGCAAATATTCACTAAAGTCTATATGACAGAGGCTCAACTAAAAACTCTCTCCCGTCTTCCCATTTCTGCACCCACAGCTGTGCCAGAAGGCAGAGACACCAAACAAGAACAGGGTCTGTGACTTTTTCGGATCTTGATGATGACAAGAATTATCTTTTGACTGGTTGCAATGACCATTGAGAAGGACTCATTGCCAGGCTTGGGATAAGGTGAGGTCAGCAAAAGTGCAGAATGACTGTACTTGCTCATCTAGCTTAAGATGAATCAGATATTTATAGCGTAGCTCAGTGCTGGAGTATATGAAACAAATCTATTTGGGATTAAGGGGAAGGAAGGATGAAAGAGTTACTCAGTAGCTTTTATGATTAAGAAATCTTTAAAAAATTTCTACATGAAAATTTTAGCAAGAAAAATTAGACTGGACCATTACTTCATCAGGAAAAATTTGTTGTCCAATAGAAGATAAAGCAAGCAGCGAGGAACATTTGATTGTGTCCATGGCAGGCTATATAGATGAGAGACATCCCAGGATTTCCTAGGGAATTAGCAAATGGATTTATTGCATGACTGCTAATTAGATCTGAGAAACCACAGATAGCTGGAAATGTAACAGAACATAGAGAAAAGTAAATGCAGCACTAATTATCATCTAAAACAGAGAAACAAATCATCCTGGGGACTACCATTCTGTTAAACACCTGGTTCCTGTGAAATATTGAAATGACTATCAAAAGACAAACAAATCACTTAATTTCACCGAGACTACCAAGATGCTTAACAATGGGCTCGTACTGTCAGGCTTTGGAGGAACAGAGCTTAATGGCCTTACCAATAACCGGAGAAAGGCAGTGTGTGGTCCTGATTCAGTCTTAAAAAACAGGAAGGCAATAGAATTGGGGTGCAATAATCAAAATGCGATTGTAAAGAGTGGTTCACATGTGAATTCTGTTTTCCAGTGTGATTATGATATTGGGGGATGAATAAGTAACGAATAAAAAAACCTAGATAAAATGGCCCAGATTCAGTTAAACACATTTTAAAATGTATATGTGAGCAGCTATCTTAAGAGATATATTCAGAAATAAGTGTGTGTTTAATACTTTGGTGAGTTCATGGGACATATGGGAAAACTGTGGAGGAGGGGGCCAAAACATAGCTAAATATTCATACTAGAGAGGAAAATTTTGGAACAGTAAAGTGGATATATGAACATAGGATTGGAAGGATTTGATTAAGAAACAGGTAATTTATTTGGAAAAGTAGAAGTCAAACCTGATATACTTGATTATGGGATATTCTCTCAAGGAAGAAAAAAGAAATCTCATCTCTGGATTATTTAAAAACATATAGAAAATTATACAACAAATTTATCATATAGGAAAAATGGTTTTAGGGAGGTGCAGAAGTTGTCTTATCTGATCTAATCATTACTAATGCCAGTGGGTCAGATCTTCAGCTGTTGCAGGGCATGTGGTCCCATTAACTTGGTAGTTGGAAGTCCAGTTCCCCTATTGGTGGGACTGGCTTGAAGTGGCTCGCTCCCTGGGGATTGTTTTGCTTACCCAGAGTGTCAGAGTACATCACATGACTTATTTACACAAAACTTGGGTCTGCTCCTGATTTCAGGGTCGGGCTGATTTCAGCTGAGATGTGCTCTATATTGTTTTCTACAGCAGGAGTCCTGTGGTGGCATGTGGAGAAGTGACACTGACCACCACACAGACAGGCTGGACCTGGGCGGCCCTTCAATTCTAACCAACTGCTGTGACAAAGGAGTGTTAAAGGCATGTACCCAGCTGTTGCAGTAGCACCACAAAATGACTGCAAGAGCTGAAGGTACAGATTATGACAATTAACATGTCAGGTAATTTGTATTTTATTTCCTCTCTTGGCTACTGGTCTCTGCAGTGGTTACTGTGCCTAGGGAACACTGGTCCTTCAGAGCAATGCTGGCAGCTCTCAGGTGATGTATCAGATAAATGGGGGAAGAACAAATCTAGATTTATTTGGCAGTGGCAAACAGTTACGCTTAGATGATTGCCATGTGCATTAATTCACACAGAGGCACCAGGACTCCAAACTGGCGTATCTTCAGGAAACAGCATTTTATGATTAATTTAAAAAAAGACACTGGTTGTCATCATTTGCCCTAAACACCCATAACTCAGAGATTATCATTGTAGGAGCTAGTAAACAGGATGCTTCCAGAAGGAGGACACTATTATAGCTTTACGAATTGATTCAGAACCACTAAGCTACACCTTGGGCATATATTTTAGTGCATTAGTGCGTCAGTGAGAGAATGCAGCTGCTCAGATAGATACAGATGCTAGACCTGACTGGGGAATTAGAGCTGGGCCTGAAGGAGGAAAATGTACATCAACAAGTCTTCATTAAATAGGAAAAATGAAAGGAAAAGAAAGAAAAAGGCAAAGGCAAAGAAAAAGAAAAGAAAAGGAAGAGAAAAGAGAAAAGAGAAAGGAAAAGGAAAAGAAAAGGAAATGGGAAAGAGAGCATATTTTAAAACAGCAGAAGGTGTTCTGGAAGATTCAAAAAACTTAGAAGAAGATACTGAGTCAAACTCACAGGTTAAATTACTCCTGGCTGCAGCCCTATTTGGAATGAATGCAGTTGTGTAAGGTGCAAACATGGAATGAACATGGCACACTAATAAGAATTTTGGCATACAAAAGGATCTCTGTCTAACTGTGATTTGTTAAAAGCATTGGATCTCAACCAAGTCTAGGCAGTAAGGAATGCTAACAGCAGTTTTGCAGCTTCTCCTGTAGCCTGCTCTTTCTAGACAAAGCAAAGAAGAGCATAAAGGATTTTATAATTCCAAACTGTACTAAATCTGAAAGAATTTGGCAGTCAGGGAGACTGAAGCTCACACAATTGCAATGAAAAACCCAACATGAGGATATTGCACATTGGAATATACGTAGGATTCACCATAAAGGTTTCCACTGTACTGGAAAGGTGACCCAAACTCAAACTTGCTCTGTTTTATGGGTAAGGCAATAAATTATGCTGCCTTATGGCTTACTCAGAAGTAAGAGCAATTCCCTTGTACTTTCCTCTCCCTAATAAAGGAAAGACTATGGGAGAAATGAAGCAGATAACCCTGGAGAAATTAACTACGCCAATCTGTGTGGCTTCCTTCAATGAGGATAGGATGAAAGATTAAGAAGGCTATATCTGCATCTGAATGACATATTTCATGGTAAGGGGCACTTGGAAGAGAGTGGTACTGCTGGCAGGCAGCTCACTGAAGGAATCATGCAGCTTCAGTAACTGGGCTGTGACTCCATCCTCGGCTTGCTCTTGCATCTCTCCAGGAAGGTAGCACCTGCAGGGGATTTTACGAGGCCATGTGAGTCTGTCTGGTTGATCTGCAGTGATAGTCTGTAGAAAGGCTGCATTTTATTCACTCATTCAGCTGCTATGGTTAAAATGTCCCTTTCCTTTGAAATAGGATTAGGGAGTCTTGGACACTGCAAAGTAGGGAAGTCTATCTCCAGTTCAAACACTGAAGCAGTTTAGGCTGCTGGATGAATGTGGAAAATACCTGCTGCAGAAAATGTGGGGGCTTCGATTTCCCTAGCTCAATCCTCTTAGCCAATAACAGCTATTTCTAAGAAGGCTGAAGCCTAACATTTACAGGACCAGAGAACCCGCTGAAGCTACAGTGCTCTAAATTAGAATCATGAGCACTGGATAAAAGCAAAAATTGTACTGACTTCCTCTCAGGAAGCTCCTTTTCTTTCCCCTGTACAGAAGATATTTTGCCCCATGCTTTACAGTTCTGTAGGAAAGTACATTTTATTTTTCATAGCAGCCTTGAAAATCCTACTGTGCTAGCTTGGATGCATGGTTCAAGCCAAAGTTATTTTGGGGTTGTTCCAGTAGTACACAGCTGGCCTAAAACACATGTGAAAGGGCATCAGGAGAGTCCCTTCTCTTAGGAGAAGCCTGTAGAGTATAATAGGACTATAACTGGATCAATACTACCTACTCTTCTTCCTTCCGGAACAGGCTTCAACAAAGCAGATGTATAAAAGTAAGGCCTGGCTAGCAGGACGTTTCAGGGTGTTGGGGACGGTGTCAGAGAGGCTCGACCCAGACGTGGGACCCAGGGTTGATTCAAGGGCTGGTGCAGAAGGTGTGGACGCTGCATTTCCACGTAGCTCTGCACAGGAGGTTCCAGTGCTATTTCTAAGTAAGCCTGTGGTGATTTGGGTTGAAAAATTTCTGGCCTGCCAGAACAATTAATTCAGCCCACAGCCTATTCCTGGCTGACCCCTTTCCTAAGGATCCCTAAGACAGAGACAACACAAATACAGCTTGGATGAAGAAATCGTGGCAGGCTGCTCCTTCTTCTGAGAGCCTGGGCCTTTAGCCATACGGCAGGACGGGAAGCCCTTCTTTCGCATGGCAGCTGCCAGTGCTTTCATCGCCCTACTTGGACGGCTGCTCTGCACCCAGTTTGGGAATGGGAGAAGATAAACTATTTGACCCTCAGAGATCCACTTTGGCAGATAATATCCTCAGTGTTTGGGGTACACGGAGCAGTGCAGAGTTAGCAAGTCCTCAGAGCGATCTAGCCATGTCAGCTCAGCAGTGTGTGGGGCTAATTGGCACTGCTAACAGTGAGAGTTAATTAGCCCTTGCACATCCCTGTGCTGACACAGCCATAACACATGTGCTCCTGGAGACAGCTCTCTAAGTATAAACTGAGGGATCTTGGCAGCTTGGGCCATTGTGCAGTGAACACAGATCATGAAGAGTCATCTCTGTTTTGCCTCTTTCAGCTGAGCTGAGCGAGATGAAGAGCCCTGTTGACCACTCCAACTTTTTGTGCTCCCAATGACACAATCAAGTCCAAAACAAAGATGAGTCAGTTTCTTGCAGTACTTGTTTTAGCTAAAATTCAGCTCACAGTGCAAGCTCGGAATCATTTCAGGTAGAATTGTGTACATGTAATAATATGTCTGGCCCTTGTTCCAAAGCTGGGAATTGCATGAAAATAAATACTAATTTCTTGAATCAATAGAGATATAAAGAGCTGCAGTGTTAGGTGTAGAGATGAATCAAGACTAATGAGGTCTCATTTGATGGCAATCACTAGTAATGCTACTGCTGTGGGAAGAAGGAGAGAGTGCACATCTTGCTGTCAATAACACAGGGATAAATCAGGAAAAAGTCCTTTGAAGCCAATAGATTCATTTTGATTTATCCTGGTGTGACTGAGGGCTCAGTTTAGCTCTACGGAGTTGCAGAGTGATAAATAAAAGTCCCAAATGGACTTCTGGCTTTGTTATTTTTTTTCTGCAGATGGATAGCTTGGAAGGAAAGAGTGAGCCAGAGAGGCACAGTTTTCAATATGTCCCTAAAAAGAACTTTTCTAACTTGACCATGTAAAAAGGTAGTCTATTTTAAGTAAACGAAATTTAAAGGATTTTTTTTCTAACAACCTTTCTTAATTTGTTCTGAATTTGTCATATCTACCTCTATGTATTCTGTGCTCATCGTTGTGGTGTCTGGTCATCTTGATGTATAAAACCTTATGTGTATCGCTCAAACACTTAAACACACTAGCAGCCCCTTCTCTCCCCCACCTGTACCTCCCCATCCTCTCGGTGGTGGGTACACAGTGTAATTACAGTTGCAATCAGTGCAGATTGGAAGCAAACCTAGTGCTTCCTATAAGCCTTTGAATGGCAGTGTCAATAGTTTAAACTTTCCAGAATCTTTAAAAAAAAAGTGGGAAAATAGCATAAGAAGGATGGATATTGAGGCACAAAAGGTAGGTGACAGTGGACATCATCAATCTGATTTCCCATCAGCTTGTTCCTCAAGGAGGTACAGAAAAATGAATGGAAAATACTACCAGGTAGATGGGGTAAGCTTAGAAATCCATTTTACACTTATTTGTACTGATGTGTAGGTTCTCAGGGTGTAAGGGCTGTAAGCGAACTGATAATAGGCCTCTGCATGTTGAATTTAATGAGCTGTCCCTCTACCCTTCCAGATTTGGAGCAACTTCTCTGCAGTCTACAGAATTAAACTGGGGTCAAACTGTGGTAAGTGAGAAGAAATTCTGACCCTTTAGATTTAGAAAAAACAAAAACTGAAATGTTGGTTTTCAAAAGATACTAGTTATTTCATTTGCTCATGAACTTCAATTTTCAGCTGACTTGATCACAGACAGAAGCATGATCATAAACTCTGCCTTTCCTAATCCTCATATATCAATATAACCTTGCTTTGCCTTGACATTGTAGGAGTCCCTGGAAAGATCACTGCAGATTTTCTAATGCTACCCCAATTACAGCTGATGATAGTAACAGCAGATCTCTTTGAAACAGGAAAATATATTGACAGCCCCTTGAAACAGAAATTCTTCCCAACTCAAGGTGACACTGGTCAAAAGCTCTTGGGAGCTGAAGTGAAATTAATGCAGATAGATTCGCTGCCAGAAAGAGGGCAGAGAAAAGGCACTTAGAGACACATCTTGTGTTTTGCCATGGTCTGTAGGTACACAGACGCGTGTGTTCCGCTGGACATCCTCCTCCTTTCCCCTCCTGCTGTGCTCCTTACCTTGCCGACGTACAGCGGGTCGGTCCCGGTGTATTCCTCCAGGACAAAAAACTGGTTCCATACCCAGCTTCTCTTCATACGCTGGTGCTGCTTGTCTGACAGGTGATCTTCTTGCCTTTCAGAGAGGGGCCTGGCACTCCCCGACAATACAGTTGTAGTAAGGTCCATCAGTCCCCAAAAATACAAGGATACACCAAGTCCAAGCAAGTTCTTTGCATTGCTCATTCTACCTGCAGTCCACATCCGTATACTAGGGCTGACTTAAAAGTCAAAACACAATATCTTAGGTCCTCTGAGAAGAAAGAAGGCCCAGTGAGCAGTCCTTTGAAATGTCCGATAGAGATCTTGATTTTGAGAATGAGAGTCTCCTGCAAAGTTAAAGGAAATTCATAACAGCAGTTCTGTTTTTTGTCTGTGCAAGGTAAAAGTTTTCCCAACAAGTAAATATGCTATAAAATATTTAATCATCTGTATAAAAAGAAAATAACAGGATGCATATGACCTGGAACTATGAATACGATTACTTTATAAGCTGCAGAATTGAAGCCTTAGATATAAGTACCACCAGGGTTTAGTCAATAAACAAGAGTTCTCTACTTTGCTAACTTAGCTGTAGAGTTGCTTTATGGTATTGATTGGCACGAGTTAAGTGCATACAGTTTAGAAATATTTATGACCAGAAGTCCTTAGAGACCATTTAAATAACAGTTCACCTTGGAGAGCTGTAATAACTGGTGAACAATCTTTTGCAAGTGGTTTTCTCTTTCTGTTTGGAAACCGTGATATTGTCATTACACATATGTGCATGCACACAGGTCTACATAAATACAGATACTATTATTGCTATATTGCAAACCTTAAATTTCATTTCTAGCAGCTGCAAGTTATTTCTCTTTTTAGTTATTCTTTCAATCTCCCCCTGTTGCTTGAATTCAGGTTTCACACTCTGCTGCCTCCTCCCTGAGGAGCTGATCGCTGCTACAGATGTGACATTTCTAGAATTTGAATGGTCAGTTAATCATTATATAATCCACAAAAGGTTTCAGAATGCTGATGGTAACATGCTATTGTGGGATATGTCCAAGCAAGTCGAGCTAACATATTTTTCCTCCACAAGCCTGAAAGACTTGTTTAGGCAGAGGAATGCTGACCTCTATCAGAGGACACTTTCTCATCAGTCTAGGATCTTTTGTTGTCATGAAGTCAGATTAGCTGGTGACCTCACTCCAGGCTATGAATTGTAGCAACCCTTTCTTTCACTGTCTTTCTAGATTTAATGATGTGGTGCTGCACTCAAGTTGCTCTGTCAAAACACTCCATGCATCCTCTATGGGCCTAATATTTTCGCTGTTCTTTTTGAGAACTCTACTTTCTCTTCTCTTCAGGACAAATGGAGTCATTAGCAAAGGTGCATTGGGCTCTGAGGTTTAAGCAAGCAGTACAAACTTCATTTTACTGCTGTTCTATGGGTCTTTAGGCTTACTTAATTGTTTTATCTTGTGGAAATAAAAAGAAGAAGGAGATCTCTCTCAGATAGTCCTAATTGAAATCCTTCAAAGATTTTAAAATCATAAAAAATGCTGTGCACAGTTGCATGGTAATGTTTTGAAATGAGAACTGAGACAATGAAATGTTTTCAACAGAGAAGAAGAGAGTATTTGAAAATCCCCCAGCATCTAAGCTGGTATAACTGGAGGCCTGTGTACATTTAGCAATCTAACAAAATAGCACATCAGAATTCAAATCAAAAGTTGGCTGAAATCTCAAAAAGGCAGCTTAAGCCTGGAATACATGTCCACAAGGGGAGTAAACCAAAAGTAACTATCTTAGACTCATTTCTACACAAAATAATCTTTCTAAGTATAAAATCCAAGAGAAATATGATTCCACAGTGCTATTAGTCTATATAGTGGTGAAGTGTAGCAAACAAGTAACAGGCCTGAAAAGTTAACAACCTAAGGCTCAATAGGTATAACAAAGAAAGGACAAACTGTAGGCACAGAACACTGTAAATCTCTTCTAACCAGAGTAATTTGCAGAACTGCTAGTTGTTTAGACATTGGCCGCTTAATGTGCTTGGCCTTACTGTCTGAAAAGCCAAAGAACCAGGAGTCATTTCAGCAGTACAAGCCCAAAAGCACAAGAATAATCTCTATGCATCTGTCACTTAGTGAAGAAGCTGGTTGCTCGGTGTGAAAGGCACAGAGCTTGCAGGTTTAGTTTGCTCACCTTGGCTCAGCTTGCAGGACGCCCAAAGAGTTCAACAACAGTGTGCAAAGCACTTACCTGTCCCTGCCCTGCAGAGTCTTCAGTTCCCAACACCCAATACACATTTATGCTTGCAAAAGGTGGATGAAGCCTATTTCACACCATAGGTGCATCTGCCTAGCTCCTGGCACATTGTCAACAGCATTTTTTTTCTCAGCAGAGGGGACATTATTCACAGCCAATGTTTGCTGGCAAGTAGAGGTGGAGAAGGGCACCCAACCACCCTCCTCCATGGTTTGTTGGAACCTGTCGCTGCCTCTGTCATGCAACATAGAGAGAACCTGAAGGCAGCCAGCACCAAGTTCCTGTCTGAAGTTTTTACTTTAAGAAACTCCTTTTAATATAAAAAGTTACATTTTTGTCCATATGAAAAAGAAGTGCCACAACATCATCATGTGGCACCAATTCCTGTGGCAAGGAGCATCGTGCTTGTAGGTGAACTTCCAAACCATGGATTCAAAACTAACAGTGCTGGTTGCCTCCTGCAATTAAATTCAGCCAACAAGGGTGAATTGCTCTCAGCCAAAGTAGTACCAAAGTATGATTAAATAGAACTGCAAACTTGACTTTGTGCCTATAATAAGGAAATAGCAAAAGGAATCTGATCATCATGATCCTTTTCCTGTGCATGTGTCAGTATATCAGCAGAAAGCAATGAAAGTAGAAGCAGTGAAATAAAGGTCAAGAGTAGGAGCATATATGCTTCAGGCGCTCTCTGATAATAGCCTTTGTCATTTGAATGTCACTCTGCATCGTAGTGTGGTTCCCTGAGGAACCTTTCTTGAAAACAGACCGTGCAACAAGAGAAACATTCTTAAGAGCATTTCCTTTCCTCAGTGAAATCTCTTTTTAGAGTAGTGGCTCTGCAATCATCAGGAAAATTGCCATTAAGTAATGTAAAGTCTTATTCCTTCCCTGAGTAACAGCAATATGTTTCTGCATTTAATGCCAGTCCACAGTGACTGGGTCATATATTTCTGTAGGCACAAAAGAAAGCACCAGTGCTGAGGAGGTACAGATTTTTTTAGACTAATATCAGAGTTTCTGGTGTTTCATGCCTTTCCAGAACTGTGAGCAAGCCAGCTGAAAATTGTCACATTTTACTCCTTGCTTATAGGCAACTTTTTACTGCTAATATCAGTGTTTAATCAAGAACGGTTCCACCACCTCTGAGGCTGAAGGAGAATAGAAATTTTTTTTCCTGTTTCCGGTCCTCAAGCTGGTATTAAAAGAACTGAAAGGGCCCCTGCTAACTTCTGGCTTGTGGTGCTGTTCATCTGTCTGGGGCTTCTTTCCCTCTGGTTCACCAACCTCATGTATGGCTTATTGGCCTCTGAAGCTGCAAGAGGGCCTATTTTTCAAGCAAGGTATTGCTCAGCAGTGTAAAAGGCAATCATGTACACATAGGGTTTGAATTGTGTGGTAGCACAAGTGACAGCCAAGGTGCAGTTAGGGTCACGGTCTTTCAGAGGACGTGTGCAGACGGCTACTTCACCAGCTGAGTGTGATGGATGAGTATGAGGTCACTTGGACTGGGGACACAACACTTGGCTAGGACGATAGCCGTATGCTTCGAGCATGCTAGCTTGGTGGGGTCTCTAGCCTTAAACGGACCTTAGTGCTTTTTGCCATAGATGGATGATGCAGACTTTAAGGCAGAGTCTGTCCTCCTGTCTCAGTCTGGGCAAGTCTTGCAAGGAGATCAGGGAGACAAGTCACAGAGGAAGGCACTTGTTGGCATGACAGAGTGAGGCAGAACTGAACCCTTAATGTTCTCTTAATGCAAGTTGTTTCTTCAGTCTCTCCAAAGCAAGTTCTTAAGAGCCTTGGACATTTGCAGAGATGGAATTGATGAGCCTCTGCTTGTCATACGAAATATATTATAGAAAATTGTGTTTCATGGCTCAGTATGGGGATGTGGAAAGGATTTGAAAGCAATAAAGGGAGGGAAATCTTGTTTTCCTTGCTCACACAAAACAACAGCTAACCCCCAAAAGACTGTTTGCATGACCGCAATGAGTGGGATTTTTGCAGAGGGTGTTTTATTTCTCGAGAACAATTTAAACATATGTTTCAAAGCCCAATTTGTTACCCACAGTTGACTACCCCATTGTAATAGGTTTAGCTGCATCTGTGCAGTTTAGATCTCTGACCTAAAGTGAACTCTTCTTTTGCCCCCCTTTTGTGATGAATATTTGATTCAGTTGTTTAAGTTACTTTCTTTTCCTACTCTTGCTTTGCAGACTTTGCTGAAAACCCTTTTCCTTATTGTCTCTCAGCAATTACAAATATGGCTTTGGATTTCACAAAGACCTCTGAAAATCTGGTTGAACTCTATGCAACTGGCGATCTACGCACAACACAAAGGAACTTTCTAATCGTTCTACACAAAAAAGTCACAATGACGTACTTTCCAGCATTTCAAATACAACTTGATCTTTTATTCCATATTTTGAAATTAAAATAGGCATATAAATGTAAGCTAATGTTAACCCTCCATTTTTAAAGACCCCACCTCCCCGCCCCCCAACCCTGCATTTGTACTTGTATGGGAAAATGCAGAAGAATGTCGAGGAGATAGGTGACGGAAGCTAGCCAGATCATGCTCTGGGAAAAGGAGCATCAACAGGGCATGATAACCCACAGTCACGTGGCTGAGACCGTGCCGGTGTGGCGCTGCACCTGGGCTTTGAATTGGAAGTAGCGATGAGCTCAATATGCTTACTGCACAGGTATGTAGTCCATAAAAACCTCATATAGTCCCCCCCCTCCCCCAGCATTCCTCGCCAGGGACTGATGCTCAGTGGTGCCAGGGACTCTCCTGCTCCGTTATTGCCTCGATCGGGAAATCGCTGAGGAACCCCTGCTCAAACTCAGAGATAATAAATGCTCAGTATTGACCCCAGTGTGCCTTGTGTTTGTGTATCCGTCCCTGCTGGGAGTCCAGGCAGTGCCCCTGCCTTACCCTTACAGTATTGTAATTAAACTGTTCTTGATTGAATAGCTAATTCTAGGCAAAGATGAAAAGGAAAAAGAAATATCTGCCAGCACCAACTTCTAGCATTTCTTACATGTGACCCCTTTATCATGTTAATTCTGAAGAGAACATCACTTCCAAAGAAAGGATAAAAATATTAATAGTTTGGATGACCATACAGGCATCCAAAGCGTTCCATTGGGAGTGAAATGTGTTGCACTAAATACATATTAAGATGAACACCAAGGATTTTATAGTCAAAAAGCTCACACTTGAAAAAGTTTATACACGTGCTTATTGTATTTTTCATGTTGTATTGCAGATGATGAAGTGGTCCCTTCATTGTGCATTTGTAAAATTAATCATGGGCTTAGAAGTCTTAGGCCTGATCTTTCCAATGGATCCTGCTATAGGGATCCCAGCGCTTGTGAAATGCAGCAGACACTGCTGGCTTCCGTGCAGGCACGTCAGCTGACCTGAGGTTATTCAGCTGTAGGAAACATATCACACGGAAAAAGTGGGGAAGAAAGAGGCGCCCAGTTTTAAACTCTCTTCTCCATTCCCTGCATATGTAAATGGAGAGACACGTACAAATACATGTGATATTTTAAAAATATTTTTAATGTATGTATATAAATGTTTCGTAGCAGCATATACACCACACTAAGACTCTGCTAACTGAAAAAGATTTCTGTTTTTAATGACACCTTTTAAAGAGTTTTCCCCCACTATTTTGCTGAAAGAAACCAAACAACTTAGTAATGAACACAGTGGGAAGAAATTAAAGTTGAATGAGAAGAATTTCCGAGTGAGCTGTTTACTTTTTTTCTTGAATTTCTTGTGATATTTTAAACCGAAGGTGAAGGTTTAACTACTGCTTGACTCTCCCCACCCAGTCCCTCAGTTAAATGGATTATTCATCTATATTTTCATAAATTACTTCTTAGGTTTCGTGCATTTCTTAGGTTGTTCGCAGCTCTGTGGTAAAAAGCCACAGAGCTGTGGCTTTTGCAATAACCCCACAGGAGCACCAGCCAGTAATAAACTCTAGGCTATATTCTGCACTAGGCAGGCCACCTCCAAAGGTGCCTAAAATCAGCCTCCAAGATTATTCTTCTCCATTGAGCCAGGATCTAAAATCTCTTGAGCAATTTATGTAATCTCAGTCTCAGTTTAGAGATCATAATGTTTGCTGTACCGTACCTAAGTTAGGTACCTTTAAGTAGGCGGTCTGATTATGGTCCTAAATGACTTTATACTGCGTCCAGAAATGGGTATGTTCTCTCTCTGGCCCAGGCTAGTCCTACCGTTGTAGGTTATTATTGCTTATTATTATAGTTACGGGGCAAATTCAAATTAAAAAAAATAATAATCTGAAGGCATTTGTTACTGTTCTTGAATGCACGCTCTAGACTGGGCCTGAATATGTATTTTTATTTTTACTTTTTTTTTTTATTGAGCTCTTCATAAATACAATGAAACTTGACAATATACCATATGGTGCATAAACATTAACTCACAATACAATCCATTGTCATAAAATTACATCCACAGACCAGTCAAAAATCTCTCCTGGGACACATCACTGAACTCATTTTACTCGAGATCTGAAGTCCTTCAAAGCTATGGAGTGCCTGCAGAGCGAAAAATCCCACAGAATGACAGAGAGAGTCCCATCGCATAAATCCTAGCACAGCAGTTATAGGCCCATAAACAGGTCAAAAAGAATGAAATACACATACAATCACAAAGTAGACATTTCCAAATATAATGATGCTTATAACTTATATCAGTAGAGGATTTGATCCCCAGCTTTCATCCAGTATGAAGTAATGTAAATACAATAGTAAAAAAAAACAGGAGAAAAGGAAGAGAGGGCTTCAAACGCTCCATGCTGGACTAACCAGCTCTGCTGAATTCAGCCTCAATAGGAACTAAGACAGGCATTGCAAATACATTGGAAAATCCAAATAAATGCAAAATGAAACAACTCCTATGCAATCAAGGATGTGCAAAACTATGTAACACATATGAAAATCTCACTAACTACAGTTTCATTATGAAAGAAAAAATCCTTTAGTCCCCACAGTTTTGACTATATTTGCCACCATGTCAAGAGAAAGCTGCACAAGTGACACTAAATTGTTTACGTAAACTTTGACAACCTCTCAAGTAGGCATCTTTTTTTTAAACACATCCTCGCCCCTGCAAAATGTGACTTTTTATTCTTGTCTTGCAGCTATAACAGGAACCTTAGTTCAGACCTGTTCCAAGGCTTCCAAGTAATATAGACAAAACTGTAGTTTCCTGCCAAAGAATGAGAGGTCTGGGTGGAAAGGGTGGAATTTCCTATGTTATAAAAAAAGAAGGAAAAGGATGGGTCAGGGGTGGGGTGAGAGCTGGTGCCTTTTAGAGAACGAGGGTTGCTGTGAAGGGAATGAAAAAGTGAGAAGGTAATGCTAGGTGAGTCTGCCCTTGCTTGGTGAAAACGGCAGTGCCCACCTGAATTCGATAAGCCAGGAAGGCAGCAGGGATTTAGCCCAGGGTACAGGCTGATACCCTAGGAAGCAAAGTGCTTCTGCCCAGATCAGGCTCTACCTGCGACTGTTATATCTGTCTTTGGGAAAAATTGACTACCTCCATTCCCTCTTTTTTTCTCTTTTGCTCCCTTCTGTCCAAGTCCTCCCCACCTTCCAGGTCCTGAGTAGATGCCTTGCCTGATCTACCATTCACTAGTAATGGGATAAAACCAGACCCTGTTGCACAACGGGGATGCATTTTGAACCTGAGATATCCCAGACTGTGACGCATGGTGACTATGGTAACAAATCTTACTCTCTGGCTGCTAACAATTGCATTCTCGTTGTGGTAGCCCTGAGAATAGGACGGATTTCCACCCAGCAAACTAAAATGAAATCTTTCTTGTCCCACTGCTGCAGAATGGATGACCAAGCTCAATGTTACTCCTTAAGTGACAAAGATGGAAATAGTGTTGCCCTTACAGAATAGCTTATCTGGAGACAAGTAGGAAAAGCAGCTGCCTGGCTAGAGCAGATAGAAGTATCTCAGGTAATATTTCTTTCCATCTGTGAAGATCAAAAGGAACTGTATGTAAGGGCCTACGTAATGTCATTGGTGAAGAAAACCTTCTAGTTTCATTATGAATGTATTCTTGGTTACCTTAGTATTTCATACATCATTTTGACCTATTAAAACCGAACCCTCAAAAAACCTAAACTCAAAGGAGCTGATGAAGACCAAGAAGTAAAAGCACACACCCACTGGCACATTTTTTTAACTTTAAATTGTCTCTGTATTCATAGGGAAATGATGGTCTTCAAGATAGCTACAGTGTTGCAAGAGTTGAAAGTCTTTCCTCTAGTTCTTGGGTCTGACACTGATGCAGCTGTCCAACACTGACATCTGTATCTTGTCTTGACTGGTTGCCTTGCCTGAGCATGAAGACATGTTACTAACCAGCAGGATGAACATTTTCAACCAACTTCAAGCTGCTGTCCATGAAATTAAACTAGTGAAAAGAAAGAAGTCTTAGAGTCTGTACCACTGTCTGAATGCCAATCTACCTTGTTCTTATCACTGAACTTCAAAGGGCTTCTAGGAATTCAGAATAAGAGTGCCTGGCCTTCATAGGACCCTTTCAAGCTAAAAAGAACAAAGCAATAAGGAATAAAGACATGCTGACCTCATTTATCCTACAGCTGTCCTAATATGGCAAGAATAATGTTCCTAAAACCTGAAAAACAACCTCAGATGTGTTGAACGTCAGCCTCTAGATTCTGGTCTTCAAACCCAATCGTTGCAGTCTCCACGGGGAGTGTATGTGAGGTATTATCTAATTGGCCTTCATAAATGTGACATGCACTAAAGATAGTCCTAAAGGAGAGGATTCCATTATCTATTTTCCCTCTTCTTCATACTCCACTACTGGGACAAACTCCCAGCTTTCCCAATGCAGTGTCATTTCAGAAGATGAATATTTTTCTAGACGAATAAGTTCTTCCATCTGAATTTCTTAATGCTTTAACTAGAACTAGCATTTACTGGAATATAAAAGATGTCTTAGGCTTCTGTCTTGCTGGCCAACTACTGACTTGAAAGCTCATTATAGGCAAGTCTATCAGAGGAAACTCCAAAAGCCAGTGCTCTATCTGTCTTAATATTGACTATGCAGTGTAGCAATAGTAACTTTTGCAGAACAGAGGAATTGAAAAAAAAAAGAGGTATTATAAAATTCCTGTCCTTGCATTATCTGCTATGAGCTAATTGGTTGCTGTTCTTTTTCCCAGAGGAGGATCTTTTGCCTCTGGTTTAAGTCTGGTATTCCAAGGAAAGGAATTTATGCAATCATATCATCTGTCACACCAGTAGTATTTTTGAATGACTGGCCAACTTCAAAAAAATTGTGAAAGAGAGATATAGATCCCAAGGACTATTACATTTCTATCTGTTCCCTGGAAATTTGGAGGAATAGTAGGGAAGAGAGATCCAAATTAACATCCCCACTGAGAACAGGCTGGACTATTATACAATCTCTTAATCCTTCATGTAGTTCCAGATTAGTAACTGATCTGAGGTGGAATGAGCTGGTTACCCATAGGGAGCTGGAAGGAGCTAGGTTATATTGTGTATGCAGGAAGAATCTAAGGGAAAAGACACAAACCCCCAAGAAACCAGGCTTTGTAGCTCTACTGCTCTTGACTTGTTTATTAATAGCTTTAGAAGAAAATTTAATTTGTATATAAATAAATACTCCTGATTTTCCTGAAACACTGAAGCCTTGCATTGTATGCCTCTCCTTCTGGAATTTAAGGCCTAGGTTTACACACTTGAATTTCAGTTTCTAGGGAGTGGTCCCTTGCTGAAAGCTGTGTAAGTAAGTGGCCCACTTACTTACTTGTGTAAGTAAGTGGCCCACATACACACATACTGCAAACTCTTGAGTATGGATCTGAGAGCGGCATACGGTTTCCACCCACTGTTCTTTACTGATGGTCACTAGCACTTCAGTTGGGGTCCCTTTAATACCTAAGCATACCTCCTCACTTTTCTAAGTAGAGAGGGCTTAGCCAGCGAATGAGGAATTAATGATCTTGACCACAGCACACAAGCATGAGAAGACCCTACTGACAGCTACTGCATGGGGCATCAAGGCCCACCCCCTCCTACTGTGAGTAGTCACTTCCTGCAATCCCTTGAATAATTTCAAGATCCTTTCCTAACTCTCAAGATTTCAGATACAGAATTGCAAATATGTAGCCAAAGAGAACCAAGAAAATGCAGAAAATGCAAGAGGGCTTAAAGAAAAGCAAAATACATTGAAGAAGTATCTTCAAGAACTTCACAAATGAAATTGCAGCTTTTCTGCCAGGCCATCTGTGTGTACTCTGCAGCAAAAATAGTCTTCTTTTATACCTGCTAAATATATTCTTTCTTACTTGTAAATTTGTATTTTTATTAGCAATGCATAAGTACTGCACCTTTTGAAGACATCAGAATTGCCCTACCTAGCAAGATCTCTGCTCCTAATGTTAAGATTTTTGCCTTTCAAAGCTGCCAGTAACTACCTCTAAATAGTTTAGCTCTCTCTAAGTATGCTTTGGAGGTGATAGTTCACAAGTGAAGGAAATTCTAACAGAAGAAACTTGGCATCAGAATAGCTGTGATTAATAGCAGCAAAGAGGATTATAGCAAGAAGCTTGAAAGATAGTACTTTCCAAGTAGAAATGGAGTGGACTTCTGGCCTGACATAAGTGGAATCCTATTCAGAGAAGGTGTAAGGAATGGAGAAAAAGTGGTATTTTTCTCAGATATTGAGTAATGGGTTACTGGGAAAATGTATGAGACTTGAAATACAAGCACATGCAAACTTAAATAATTTGCCTGAAAGGAAACTCAAGGAAACTTTGCTTCCAGGTAAGGCTGAAACATCCAGCCTTGATGTCATTTTGTTTCTTTCTCTTTGTGGGAGAAATCTGATTAATTATATTTTGTGTTTGAAGTTTCAGTGCTAGGAAGGAGCAGAAGTAGAAAATAAAGAACAACGGCAGTAAGAACCAGTGCTCATTGCGGAGGTCAATACTATAACACTATTTGATACATCATCTTCAGTTAATAGTAATGAAAAAGAAGACAGTACTAATAGTGTTGCGAGATGATGGAAATGGTGAAAGTAATTCCTTGCTGACCCTTGTGATCAGTTTATTTACTGAAGCATGAATTTTGATTTCTTCCTTCTGACCGAAAAATCATTCTTTTTAAAAAATCTTACAGCATATAAATATCACCTTCAATTTCTTCCAAATTTCCCAGCCATTTACTCCATCTTTCCTTTTTAAATTTGAGGGTAGCATGAAGGAAAAGGATAGATCCATCTTAACTCTATTAGATCAATTCGATCTCAGCTGAAAGTCTGATCTAGTGCCCAGTGAAAATCAATTGTATATTTTAGATATTACGTTCTATCTTTTTTTCAAACTGCCTATCCTACATTTTGCAATCTCTTGCCAAATCAATTAGACCAGATAGAATTTACCCTTGGGTACTTCAAAAACCATCTAAAGCAATAGTCAAACCATTAGTGATTATCTTCAAGAGCTAATAGAAGATGAGGGAGTTCCTAGAGGACTGGAAGAGGAAAAACACTGTACCTTTATCTAAAGGGAGGGAGGAAGAGGATCCAGTGAATTACAGAGCCATCAGCCTAACTTCAGCGCTTGGAAAGTTGCTGGAATAAACAACCAATTTGTCAGCATCTGGAGGATAAGGTGCTAAGAAACAGCCAACATGGATTTGTAAAGAACAAACCACACCAAACCAGCTTAATTTTCCTTTCTTTGGTAGGATAACTGGCCTAGTGGACACAAGACGAAAAAAATACAATACATCTTAACTTTCGTAAGATGTTTCACACGATTCCACAAGTCATTCTCAAAGGCAAGTTAGGGGAATATGGCTCAGAGAAAATGACAGTAAGATAGGCTGGAAAACAGCTCAAAGAGTGGTTATCAATAACTCGTTGTCAAAGTGGGTAGTCCATATCAAGTGACACCCTGCAGGGTTTTGCTTTATGCCCAGTACTATTCAATATTTTCACTAACAGCTTGGATGATGCAGTAGAGTTATAAAATGTGAGAATGACATCAGGCTGGGAGATGTTGTAAGCAGTTGGGAAGATGGGGTTAGAATTCAAAATGATAAATTGCAGAAATGGTAGGAAATCAATACAAGAAAATTCAATAAGGACAAGTGGAAAGCACAAGCCTTAGAATGGCAAAATCAAATGCCCACATACACAGAGGCAAATAACCACCTAGAAAACAGTATTGTAGGAAAGGAGCTGACCACAAACTGAATAGCAGCCAGTACCTTGATGTTGCTGCAAAGGAGAAAAATGCCATTCTGGGCTGCATCAAAAGGATGATGTGCACAGCACATATGTGAAACACTTCTACTGACTGGTGTCCTCAGCTCAGAAGGACAGTGAAGCACACCTTAAAGAAGATGTGGGCAAACTCCCACATGGCTGTTAGGAAGACAGCAACAAATTTGAACAGGAGTCTGGAAAAACATGACTCTCGAAAAATATTTTTAAAATTGTATTTGCTGAGTCTAGAAAAAGAAGATTTGGAGGAGACCATAAAAACAGACTTTAATAAAGTATAATATACACTAACAGGTGTTATAAGAATGATGATTGATTACTTTTTTCCTTAGTTCCCAGGGACTGATGAAGAAACAATAAGCCTAATCCGAAGCAGGAGGAACTGAGTTTACAAGGAGATCAAGCTTCTAAGTATAAGATGGGTTAAGTATTGGAACAGATGGTTGATAGACATTGTGGAATCTCAATTTTTATGGCTTCAAAGAAAAAGCTAGGGAGAAGTCTATCAGGAATTGTTTAGGTGATCTTTGACCTTGCCTCACTAGGAACAAAAGACAGAAAGAATTTAGAGTCTTACATTTCTAACACCCTCAAATACATACAAAATCACATTTAACAATGTAACACAAAAAGTTTGAGTGCTTATTTTGTCTAGTCTTTTTCTGTCATTTCTTTGGGTCTTTCCACCCATTCCTGTCTTCTCCTGTTAGGTTGAATCCACAGGTGGTGTGAATTGCCTCTACCATGTAAGTACTCAAATACACAATTTATAATAGCAGAAGGAAGAGAGAAACCTCACCAGATGTGATTAATATTTGTAAGCATATGTGAAGAACCCTAGGATGATCATTGCTTCTCATAATTAGGAAAAAAAAACCCACAAAGAAAAAAAAACTTGCATGCTTTACTTAAGTATCATAACAAATTCATCTTTCTAGGAGGGGAAATGAACAAAAGATGCTTGACTGATTGCTGTACAGCGGGGCTAACTGGGAATAGCGCACTCATTACAGCTGATTCTGAGTGTGCCCATGAATTCCCACTTTTATAATAGCAATAATTTCTTAACAAGTAAATCAGGTTCCAAGCCTTCTCTGCTTATATGGCATTCTTTAAGATTATGCCTTCATCTAGGAGGTTGTACCTTGATCTCCGTGCAAGGGTTTTTGCAGTGCAGACTACATAGTAATGTTTCTAGCCATACTAAAATGTCACCTTACTCCATAAAACGATCGTCTTTTCTGAAGGAACGTTGCGTTGATTCAGAAAGGGCTTCTGCTTCTGCATTTGTTAATTGATACTTTACTAAAGTCTAAGTTAAGAAAATACTTCCTTACTGTGAGTGTGGCTGAACACTAGACCAGGTTGCCCAGAGAGATTGTGGAGTCTCCATCCTTGGAGATACTCAAAAGACATCTGGACAGGGTCCTGGGCAACCTGCTCCAGGTGACCCTGTCTGAGCAGGGGCATTGGACTAGATAATCTCTAGAGGTCCCTTTCAACCTCAACAATTCTGTAATTACCTTTCAAATCCCTATATGAGCAGATAAGGACTACTCCTCTAACTTTTACATCGATTCCTGCCTTGCAGTACATATTCTCACCCTAGGTATCCGAGTGAAAACAATTAAATGACCCTTCCTATAAAGTACAACCTAGTTTCAAAAAGATAAACAAAGTTTGAGCCCAGGTGACGTAATCATATCTTTCTTTACAATATCATGAGATACCGTAAGGAATTCGTCTTTTCATTGGTTAGTCAAGCTATAAGAGATCCAGGCTACTTCTGCCCTCTAAAAATTTATTGGAACTTACTGTAATAGTAAAAGTGTTCATTATCATTCCTATACGCTCACTTTTCTGTTTATCTAAATCCACTTACAGCTCACACTGATTTTCTTTAGCATTTTGTCCTATGCAATCTTATGGCAATGCTCTACATTATTGCATTTGATCTTGGATGCCCCATGTTTTAATGCCAAGTGAAGTGTTTCTATGCGCTTAAGACCAAATTTTCCCAAGAAGCCTCTGGCCTGCTCTCTAGGTTTGTACAGATTTTGCACAGGGCAAATCTTCCTTGCTTTGCTCATTTGCACATTCCAATCAACTTCAATGAGAATATTCAGGTGAATAGACCCATGAAGGTATGACCTGCAATTTTACAGAGGCACATAAAAGAATCACAACACCTAACTATACACTTTGTAGGTGCAAATGTAGCTTTGGCATTCAGATAACAGCGTTAAATGTCTATATTATACTATTTCTGCCCATTAACCTATTAATTGTTTCATTAGCAACAAAGAATAACTGCAGGCACAAAACAGATCCTAAGAAACTAAAAATTTATTCAGACACTATTTATATCACGTTGACATTTTTTGGGATGGAAGAGCAATATAAACTCATAATATTACCTGCCAACTATCTTTCACTTGCTCTTCTCCGGCCACCAGAATCTCTTTCCTTCTTGAAATATTTTTTCTGCCAATCACAGGATAATAAGCAAAATACAGCTTAAATGAAAATTTCCATTTTTTCAATGCCAGAATGATCTCCACATCCATAATATAAGGGGATTAGGCTTCTTAACCAATATTTCACTCACTTGAAATATAGTAGTATAATATAACAATGTAATATAATATAATGCAATATATTATAATAAAATATAACATGACACAAAGTATGGTGTCTATTTTGTCCAGAAAATACAATGTGTATGAATATACATCATTTGATAATAATAGGAAAATTCAAAATATGTAGCTCACATCCATAAATACTTGGATAGCTCTAATGCAGGGTGAATGCAAGTTACCTATAAGTGAAGAGTATGAGAGGCACTGAGGAAATGAATATGTTTGGTTAAAGACAGTTGCTGCTAATTTGTAGATAAATATTGAAGGCAGAGTAATAAACCGGTGGATGAGATTAACTCAAGAAGCCCAGTGAATAGCTGTATTTTCAGGAGGATTTACATTGGGAAGTGGTATTTTGCTAAACTAATACAGGAAGTCTTGCAGATATAAGGAGTGGCATGGAGATGTGGTGGACTGGGCTGTCCCTGTTCCACACAAAGAGAGGCTCAAACACTGAGGGGGCCAAGGCTTGAACAAGGCCTTTAGCTTATCCTGTGCTTTGTCTACTACACCCACCTACATCTTCTGCTTGTCAGGTTGCCCCAATTGGCAGAGATCTGGGATGCCAGCTTTCTGAGAGGTGCCTACAACAGGCCATGAGCAATCAGTAGGTGCCCAGGTTATCCCGTTCTCCAACCATTTTGAAATGGAGATAAGAGACTCTTGAGGCCTACTGCTCCAATCTGCCTTCAGCAAAGGTTGGCACCTTGAGGAGTTCATACACATAAAATTACGTGGAGGAAAGCCTTCCTCACCAGGAGGAACCCCCCCCCCCCCCAAGAGCTCCAGGCCTCCACAATGTGGAGAATGCAGCTGGCAGGACCCATGCTGAGCAGGCAGGGTCAAACAATCATTGCTCGTTGTCCTATGTGATGCCGATTGCCAGCCTAGGATAGCAGAGGAGGAGGGAGGCGTGCGAGACCTTCCCCATGTGCAGGAGCTGGCCTGCTCCCCTTGTGAAGGCTTTTAATAGACCTGACTCTGCAGCTTTTGTTAAAAAACATGGGAGTTTTCCCTTAATGATAATCCATGCAAACCATTAATTTCAGCAAGTGCATACTGGTAGCAGTAGTTCCTAATTCATTTTACTGTGAAGAAGAACTGAATAAGCTAGAAATATGTGAACAGTGAATCGGAAAGAAATATGTCAAGGACAATAAAACTTTTGATTTCTCGTTTAACATTCATTCAGTATTTCAAGAATAGCTGTAGTGTCTGTCCAATGCTATTAATTAGCTTCATTCACTGGAACTCTTCTTTCTCTTCAAAGAAAACACATACTGTTATATACCCCCATTTTGCCTTCCCACAAGGCACATTTCAAAACAACTTGTGCTGTTTCTGATGCAATACTATATCAATTTGATTATACTCTATATAATAAGATATGACCTAGGACAAAGCACTGCACAGATATTTGTTTAGAAGGACACCTTTGATGTTATGTGAACTAAAGAAATCTTTAAATTCTACAGAAATGAAAGAGAAATTCTGTGTCATTGTAATCAATCTTGATCCATTGTAGAAGTCAGTGCTCCATACAAGTGCCTTTCTAATCTACTTCCAAATATAAGCATCCAACCAGACAGTCAGGACACTCGGATTAGTTCTTTGAACAGGAATTATGTGCCTAATGCCTATTTTACAAATCAACTTTTCAACTTGAAGAGTTTACAACTTGTTTAAGAATTACATGTCCATGTCATTGTCACTCCTAAGTAATGTCAGGGTTTAAAATTAGAGCTACATTGAACAGACTTTCAAGAGCTAATAATGGAATTATTCCTCAACCTTTTACACAGACACCAACGACTGCAATGGACAGCTATCTAATATTTCTAAAGAACTGTTTCAGACAGCTTGTCCAGATCTTAGAGAACACAGAAGATTCATTTGTTTCTTACCAACACAAAAATA
Source organism: Struthio camelus (assembly GCF_040807025.1). Lineage (NCBI taxonomy): Eukaryota > Metazoa > Chordata > Aves > Struthioniformes > Struthionidae > Struthio > Struthio camelus. Next base: position 91,780,734 of record NC_090943.1, on the reverse strand, counting down.
CAATGCTTTCTAAATCTTTACTGTTTTCGAACAATTCACTATATTCAGCAAGAAGCAATATAGAAAATATCATCCATACCACAAGGAAAAAAAAAAAACCAAACATACAGCAGTGTTACAACTTACCCTTCTTTTTCTTGTAAAGATGTCACTATTTTTGCATTTCTCTGTGCTTCTGTCTTTTGCTACAGCAGCTCAGCTTATATACTGCCTCTCTCTTGTGCCCTTCTGGGCAGTATGTACAACAGACACTTTAGCAGCTCTGTCCTTTTTTGAACACAACCAGCTTTGAAGAAAAAGTTTCATTTCTATTATAGTATGTGGCAACTTTCAGGGAAAAAGACATTGTCGCAAACCAATCAGAATACTCTTTGTCTGAAGATCTAGCCTCCCTCTCAACTGATGCACTAGTCTATGAATGGGTCCAGTAATCCATGAGGTGAGGTATACAGAAGCCATTCACGAGAAAAGATGCTGAGAGAACATAAGCTACATGGGTGGATGGTGGGAACAATAGCAAACATTTCATGTTGAGGTGGCTGGGAATGAATAATGCATGTGTTGGGGAAACAGTTGCCCCATTCTGGTGTGGATGGAAAGAGTGGGCATTGGAGTTTTTTCCTGATCAAGTTAGCATTTCCAATTAAAATCATCATATGCTTAGAGTCAGAAGACACTGTGTGATGCTAAAACAATGTGCAAATATTCTAAGGGGAACCAATTACCATTGTATGGACCGATAAAGAAAGCAGCTCAGATGTGAAAATAACGTTTTCTGTAGGCAGGCAGGCAGGCAGACACATACATAAATGAAATCAAAGCACCAAGAGAAATGTTAGCAGGCTACATGTTCTTTTGATGTGATATTGTTTAGATATGTCATAAATGAATGCTTCATCACAGCTGCACCACCCTTTCAAATTATTGTTAATTAAGTAATAATCCCTGAGAAATCTGTCATTACCAACAGTTAGGAACTGGTTTACTATGTCTGCCCCAGGCTATTAATGCTCAAACACAATGGCCACTAATTGCAATGAGAACTGATTTTACTGGAATTCCACACGCATTTTGTAACTATCTATCTGACTGCCTATTTTTTTGTTTTTAAACTTTTCTTTTTAACTTGTATAACTAGAGCACTGGTCATTCAGAAAAACTATTCTCTAATGCTCCCTCACAGAAATCACCATTAGTACAAAGAAAGCAGATTTTTGCTAGCTTCGTACATTATTAAATTTTGTTGCAGACAACAACAAGGGAGGTTATAATCTCTATAAACAATTCATCATCTCCAAACCCAGCAAAGCCATTAAAAGCATTTTTAATCAATGCAATGAGCTTTGGATCAGTTCCAGTATTTCCTTTAAATACAAGTTGTTGTTGCTGTTTTCTAAGTTCATATTACGACTTTTCTTCTGTAACATACGTTAAAGTAATGAGAAATCATTTCTGGGATGTCAGTGACTGAACTGTGAATGGTTTTTCTGTCAGCTGTTTTCAGGGTAGACAAGTCAGGCAGCCATAAGAATTATCATTAAGTACTGTTAAAAGGGAAAAATTGAGAAAATTAATCCAGAGGCAGGGAAAATTCTACCTGGAATTTAAAGTGATTTGCTCGACAAACATCTTTCCCCATTGCTCAGGAGCAGAGTACAAGTAAAAAGCTTAAAGAAAAACTACCATTGTCATTGCATTTTAAAAGCATCCACATGACAATTTAAAAGGAACTGCCATTTCAGCTACTTCTTAAATAACCTCTTTCTTCCTCTATAATCGTATAATATATTTCTTTCACCTTTTGACTAGCACTTTGGTTTTTTAATAAACTTACACACTCATTTTGCAGGAAATTATATTTTAAAATGCTTCTCAGAGGTATTTTATCCTAACAGTTTTATTTAAGTTGAATTAATGTGGAATCCTGATTTGCAGAAAGAGAGAGGGAGAATGAGAGGGAGAGAAAGGGAAAAGAAAGAAGCTTAGCTTGTACCCCAGGTCCAAAATACACTTATCTTTAATTCACATTTCCAAATCAAACTTATGGTAACCGTTATCTGCAATAACAGCATTATTCTGAGAGTTCTAAAACACATATAGCGGCACGGTAGTTATCTGCTGCACTAGATAGTCAAAATAGTTTCCTCCTCTCTTCACCAGTTCACAATTTGTTTTCATGCCCTCGGTGTCGGTTCTCAGTTGATAGTTTTTATTCTTTTCCTTTTTCAGGCTCTTGTCTCTCTTTTTTCCCCATTAAGATGCGAATGGGCTGGTACCTCAGCCAATATGTCTATACATGCCTGAATACACTTGTAGAAAAGCAAGGTCTCCTTTTGTCTGGGCCCATATGGCTGTATGTCATTCCGCATCGATAGGCAATGGCTTCTCTCTCTGTGGGAGATTTCCAATAATTGCCAGAACAAATTAAACTGGGGCTTATCTGTTCCTTTCTCTTTTCAGTTTGAAAATGGAGGGAGCTGAGGAACAAGACCAATTTCAACTGGTGACAATGCAGCGTAGAAATAGATTGGATACAGCTTGTGTGAAGTCATGTTGTAGGCAGCAGTGGCAGGACATTACTTTGAGGAGTAAAGCGATGTTGTGCTACATGGACTCAGCTGATCCTTCTCATCTGACAAAGAATAAAAAATGACTTGGGAGGTTAAGAGCAGTCCGTCTAGTCACTATTGTCATAGATAGATGAATAAAGGAATATTTCTGACCACACTTGAGTGGACTGGACAGTCTAGAAAACTAGAGTGGACTGAAGGGTGTAGAAAGGACAGACTTGGCATATTTTGAAAAAGATGTGCAAAGAGGTTCTGATATTTTTCCACACACACCTTCCACATCCCCAGTATGCAAACTTTGTGCCTTGGTCTGTGGGCGAGCACGCAGTACAGTCTTAACCTTTGATAGAGCAATGCTGAGTTATGCCCTGCCTCTGTGGTGAGTATTTGGTGGTCTGGATCTGAAAAAAGTATTTTCAGAGATAATATAGTTATCAGCTATGTATCTTCTATAGCAAAGAGCTGTCATCTTCTTTTGCAGACGAGATAAAGTGAGTTCAAAGTGCTTTCTCCAGGCAAAAATAGACTCAATGCAGTGCAAAGGAAATGAATTCTTTGACAGCATCTGACAGACAGAAATGTGAGCCACTAGTTTTGAAACGGACCCTTAATTCTTGGGGGCTGCTGAACGCCAATGAGATTTCTTTGACCAGCACCATTAATGCTACCAAAGAAGAAAGTATGTCAAACACCTTTCAACGTACTGTTGTCAGTCAAGCTCTGACAAAAGAAGCCATCACTCACTGCAAACTATCTTCTCAACTACCACTCTGCCTCAGTCATGCTCTTCCTAGCCACGTAGTTGATGAGAAACTAACAGTGAAAAAAATTCCAGCAGTACTTAGTGTTGTCAGCTTTTCTTCTCCTTCTCTCAACCTTTCACGTTCCAGCTACAAAATGAGAAAATCAAGAATGAAATTGTGATATAGTCATTGATAAAGACCAGAGGATGTAACTAGAATCAAATGCACCACCTAGCGGTAAGGTCACCCTACGATTTCTACGATAAGACTTGGAATAATGCATTTAAGATGTTGCCAAAATAGAACCATCTGAACTAAAAAGTTTCCATTTTAGGTGAACGGTTAGTTGAGTACTTCCGCAAATTTTTCTTTGCAAAGGCTCATCCATGCCCTGAAAAGAGGCTAAGGAATAATATGCTGCTTGCTCATGTTAAAGAAGCATAGTGATTTTTTTCTGAATATCTGTAAAATCTGCTTGCCTTTAAGCAAGGACTTCATATTTGCTAAGAAATGACACATCTGTCTGGCAAGAGTGCCATGAATACAAGCTATATGGTCAAGCTACATGCCTTTTAAAGAAGTAGTGTCTGCACATACTTGGTGGAGATGCATGCTTCACTTGTTTAAATCCCCCAATGGGTTCACCTGCACAAGACTTTCTCCAAAGTCTGGCTAAAAGTGATTTTCTCAAAACTGCATCTCCAGGCTACTGTGGGTTGTGATCCAGGTTTGGATGTGGACATTTGTCCCACTAACACCTACTGTCCTGTTGGACACTCTCTCTGTGCTGTCAATCACTGTCCCTCTAATGCCTAAGCAGCCTGAGGAAGGAAGTTACCTAAATTCAAAGGAAAGGGGCAAACAGTAGATCTACAGGCGATAAGGAAATAAGGAGCAAACTGGAGAATGGCAGGATGCAGAAAAAGGGACTGAAGGATGAATATGGGAAGAGGTATGGTAGGAGACTGCAACAGGCTAGAGCAATGCCCTCTTCTGAGAGTAAAGAGAGGGTGGTCAGCAGAGCATTTACTCCAGTCATAGCAGATTTGGAAGATGTGGGTGGATGAGCAGCTGACAGGAGGTGCAAGAACAGCTTTATGACTAACCCAGCTGGATCCTGCCCTTCATAACTTGTTTTTATACTGCTTTGGCCACATAGTTCCTCTGTGATGGTGCTACTGTCCCTTAACCCAGCCTTTTCACAGGCAGCTTCTAACTCTTCATCATTTTTTGTATTTAAGATTCATGACTCTCTGGTCTGATTTGCCAAACAGCTGAGCATTTGCTGCTTACAGAAGATGTATTCTGAAAACATACACTGTTATAAACTACCAAAAATTCCGAGGCTTCTTGAATGGGGCATCCAAAATCAATGACCTCTGTGCCTCGGTTCCTCATTTGTAATGCACAATGTGGTAAGCGTTCCTCATCTCACTGGGGCATAGAAAAGATAAACCTAAAATGGTAGTACCAAAGTCACCAGTTTTGTCTGTTCTCTTGTAAAAGTAGAGAGTCGCAGAAGAATTTGAAAACAATTACCTACTTTTACTTATAACTGGATAAGATGGTAAAAAACCTAGAAAACTAGGCAGATCAGCTCAAGAACCATATCACATTTATTGGGATTACTAAGACAAATCACATTTACTGGGATTCTTTTTTTTTAAGGGGAGCAGAGAACTGAAGTGCCCATATTATTGTGGTTTTGTGGGCTTTGGAGACCATTTATAACTGCAGCTAACTGCAGTACAGAATGAGTTACAACTCTGGCTGAGGCCAAATCCATCTATACCCTTTACAAAACCTTTTCAGTATCATATTTGATGTAGAATTTGGGACAAGTGTCAGTCTAAAACACTAAAGCATTGGGACTTTTGCTTTTATCTCTTATGTTTTTATTCTAACACCTTACACAAAAAGCAAAAACATAGTAAAAGAAGTGAAACATTAGGAACAAATAGAGGGATTGAAAACAAGTAAAATCTAAAGTCACATCTTCTGTATGCAATGCCAAAAACTGAAAATAGTCCTTTGACCTTAATAACTTCTGCGACTTTTGAATTTGAAATAAGCAATTGTGTTTCTTAAACAGCCCATAACTAAACTAATTACCTAAAGAGATGTTATAATTTTAGATCAGTTTTAAATGTCTCTGGAGGAAGCTATGCAAAATTCATAATAGGTTGATTTTCCATTAGGTACTTAAGAAAAAAAAAAATTAGCCAAGTGCAAATTTTACAGCGTGATCTCCAGTTCTTCTAAAAATTGTGAACAGTCAGCAAAACCACAATGGCAAATCCATTCTGAAAAGACTTTTTTACAGTCATAAGCCTATGAATTCAGCTTTTTTCAAAAGAATACACTTCAGAAACTCTGTGCTATTTTATCTCCACACACTTTTAGCTGTTCTTTTTGATCAGGGCAGATATGGGCCAATCACAGTCCAATGGTCAAATGCTTCCATTGGAGATGGGTATTTTAAGAGCCCAGCAGAACTCAACTCCTGAATTTTCATCCTGAAAACTCAATGAAGTCAATAAAATCTATATTCCTGCAAATGGTATAGGAACTGAGGCTCTTGGATCAACTTCGGCTGCTCAGTATATTCAAGAAACTTCCCCCACTTAGGAGGAGCCAGTAAGGGGGACGGACTCCTTCATACTTACAAAATGTGCTAGATTGTCATTGGCTTTAGTGTCATGCTGAAGAAATATGAATATAGAATAAATTATTTCTTTTTTTAAATGGACAAATGTATATATAGAAAATAAACTTTGACAGAAAAAAGAAAAGGTGGCTTTGCAATTTTGTATCAGGATGAAATTAGGAATGACATTTAAAGTGATTGCCAATTTAGGGCCGTTAACAGGCAGAACTTGAAGGAACTGGCACTGAGCCATCTGTCCACTAAAGACCTCTCTTCAGAGCCTCAGGAACGGAGGACTGACTTTGCTCACTATGTCACTGAATTTGTCTAACATATGACTTTAAACAGGAACAAAACCAACCGCTTCAAAAGGTGCAAGCTACCTTGCCAACTGGCCGCTTGACTGGGAAGAGGCCAAAGCACTCCTGAACTGTTTAAGTGACCTCTTTGCCTTGCAAAATCAAACTCTCTTTGCCTTTTATCATCTTACCACGGCTTTTGTTGCAGGCTCAAAGCGCCTCGCTGCGTTCAGAACTAGTGCAGCAGCTTCGGGTGAGCGGGGCAGCAGCTGTCCCCCATCCTCGAACACAGCAGGTCCCTGGGAGCCAGCAGCCCCTCGGGGTGCCTGCCCTCCTTCAGGGCCCCCGTCACAGCGCAGCACCGCTGGTGTGTAGGAGGAGATGAGGGGGAGATGATGAGCCTGCACCCGGTCTTACCCCTTTCCCCCTTCCCCTCATGGGCCAGGTCACTTCTTGCACAGACTTTCCCCTTAAAAACTGGGGGCTGTGGCAAATGCACAGGTAGCTGCATTTATGCTGTATTGGAGAGAGAGCGAGCTGGCCAGATCAAATGCCCCAATTTTTGGTGAGAGAGGCTGTTGCCTAAGGGTGGGAGCTCCTATGACTTTGCTGCTTCTCTCAGCTGGCTACTCCAGGCAACCACCTAATTTATCAGCATTTTGGACTGGCCTTAGTTGCACATGAATCCAAAATCCCCTTCCCCTCCGCAGCTCTCAAGTCATTATTTTGAACATCAGGCCAAAGAGGCTTGGCTTTCTCTTACTTGGACAACATAATCCCCTCTCCCGCCTGTCGAGGTCCTCTTGTTTTGATGTTTACTGTACTGAGGCAGAAATGACAGCCTCTGTGGCTGCTAACCTTGGACTCAGAGCTGAGAGCCCTCCAAATGCCACTTTGGCTGTTTGAGTTTTCTCTTAACACATTCTTAACAATTTTTTTCCTGATTCAGCAAACAGGGCCCAAGCAGAAACGGACCCCTTTCTAGATGTTTTCAGGTATGCTGTGGCAGCATTTGAGCGCTCATGCCACCATATTGCAACTCCCGGGGCTTTTAAAAGCTAGGGAAGGGCTGGAAACTGTTGTGAGTGGGAAAACTCTATGGAAGACCCACTTGCCACGGACAAGTCTGGCTAATTCTGCAGATGGCATGTTCTTCCTTCCAAACAGCACATTAAAATGAGCTCTCGGTTATATGAGGCTATTAAAAGATGTAGTAGTCTTTTTTACAAGAGCAGTGGTGAAGTCTTCTGTGTCCTTTCAGCTCCAACTCAGTTAATTACATATGTAAAGCACTATGTAAAGCTCCATCACTAGATGCTTGATTTTTCTTAATACTTTCTGCCTACCGAAATTCCCTCTGTTGTTTCATCTGTCTGCAGCAGTCATCTTTGCTTCCTGTCCTGGACCATTTTAGACTGCACATCCTGTTTAACTGCTGCTCTATTTTATTCCAGATGTGATCTGGGGACAAATGAAATGATTCTTGCATACATAAAATCCATAAAGATGAAAGGTGTTATAAATGTATGTTAATTATTCATCACTGGTTGTACCACACATACTAATGTTTTCCTCAAACTCTAATGCACCCCACTGAGCTGTAAACATGTTAAAAAGCAGTTGTTTTTCATTTAAATTTGGCACAGAGCTCAAATGAATTTCACCAAAGAAGTAGCATCAAGATCAGATTTTGTGAATATACAATCCCTTCCTCACCTAGGGATGAGTTTGGAGAAGGAAGGAACAAAGAATTCAAATAATATGCCTTGCTGATAGCTGATAGTGCACCATGAAGTCTTTGCATCACATAGATAGAGCACAATTCAAAGCCAGCCACTAAAGCACATCACTGCACAGGCGACAAGGATACAGAAACCTCTGCTGAGCACAGAACTGCTTAACAGTGGCTCACAATTACCCTGTAGGCTGTCCAATTTGATTAACTACTGACGTCAACAAAAATAGCGACTGGAAATTCCTGCAGCTAAATATATTTTTGTTCTATAAAGCTGTGTTGGGTCTAAATACAAAGATCTCTGCACGACTGTGTGAAGCTATCAAATACCAGCAGTAATGCCTAATGGCTCTGATCAATGTAAACTGTGCACTTAGGAGTGATCATGGTATAATTATAGAAAAATGCCTTAACAAATAAAGCTTTAAAGGAAAAAAAGCACTCAAAATCAGATAGTAAGCTGGAAATGAGGTATTGAATCTCAGGTAAATTCAACACAAACTGCAGTCATTCTGAATAGGAATGACAATAAAAAAGCATTGGTATTATATTGCTTATGAATGAGTTGATGAGAGTTCTGTTGTTTCACTTTGGCTAAATTCTACTATCAGATGCTGTTAAAAGGAAAAAAAAAAGTTGTAAAAAGGAATCTTCTGCAGTGGTAATCAAAACAGACAAAATGATTAAGTGTTCCCAGATTTAAACATGAGGCAGCTAGGAGCTTTCCTGTTAATAAGGGGTTATTAATGCTGGAATTTATTTTCCTTGCAAGTCTGACAAAGTCCAAGGTTGAAATAAAATGATGGACTATGGGCTGCTGAGCAGGTGAGAAAGCTGTTGAGGTGAGAAAGGACATTGAATGTGATTCTATTGCTAGATGGAAATGTGTGTATTTATGCATGTGTATGTTTGTGACTCTGGATTTATATGCATACATATTTTCAGCTAGCCTAACATTAGTAGAAAAAATTATACTTCTTCTGTATAATATAATCCAGTCATATAAAAGAAATACAGGTAATAAGCACCCACAGGTTTTACAAGGAAGGTGAGGGAGTCGATGCTAGGACGTTTGGGCCGAGTTCTGTCTTTGGAAGTAAATAGCCACACGAAACCCCCAGCTGAAGTCAGAGGCTATACCTAAGGCTCAAATTCAATGCTACAAAGTCTCCTCCAGAAAACAAATGCACAGACCTCCCAGACATTCAGTTTCTAGCAAACTGGAAACAGCCGTTTCCCAAACACACTCAGCAGAAAATGCATAGCAGAAAGCTGCTACAAGCCAGTCTGGAAGTCTTACCTAGATTACCCTATATAAATGCAAACATTTACTTTGCTGCCTTTTATTTAATGGTGAAGGGAAAATACAAAAATACAAAGCAAGAAGATCAGTGCAAGACGTTCAAAACCAGTTTATGTTTTGTATGTGACATTGCATTAATGTGAAGAAAATCAGAGGAGATCATGCTCAATTATTTAGATTTGTCTCATCTGTCCAGACTGAAGAACTATGCAGGGTCGCAGAGCTGTTATCTCAAGTCTTTTATGTCAACAGATGACAGAATTTTTGTTACACTGGAAAATTGGAGATGTGTATATCTGCTGGGGTTTGATCACTACACAGCCTGACTGCACTCTCTAGCAGTACATGAAATATGCAGCTATTGTCAGCTTCTCAAAAGTCACATTCCTGGCAGTTCTTGTGAGCTCCAGTCTTGTCAGAAGATAAGATGTTGTGCATCGTTAAATCAGCACCAATCATCCACCTATAACTGGTGCAGGAGGAAAGCCCATTCAACAAACATTCCCAGTAGTGAATAATTCTTGATTTAATTTGGAGAGTTCAAGATTTTTTTCTTTTTTTTTTTCCTCTTTCCCTTTGTTGGGGGGGGGTTGGAGTAGTAGAGGGCAAGGGTAGGGAAAGGTTAAACAACAACAGATTTCTCAGGCTATGCTGCTAACACTAGACATAACCTACTCTGGTCTGTGCAAACCCACAGTCACTGTTCTGAAAAGCTAACCACGTGGAAAATTTCTTTGACCAAGGAGAGTCTATGCTAATCCTGCACCCTCTGGGACCACCTCCAGCCCTCACTCACCATCATCTCACTAAGGCAGACTCCTGCATCTCGTCCTTGACATTCTCCAAACCTCCCTTGAATTCTCATCCAAGTAAGATGAGGTTTTCGTGCACAGCGATCACTCCTAGCCCAGCTTTCTTGCACCTTCCTCTAGACTCCCAAACCTTCAGCACCTCTACAGCACAGCCATGACTGTTCCTTCCTTTTGCCTTTTGTGAGCCTTAAGACTCACTCCACTTACTGTGCAGTGGGGCCACTGATGTCTGACTATAGGATAGCATCCTCTCTGCTGATATGGTAACAATGAAATGAAATGAAATAAAAACAGTTAGTATCACAGATGACCACGAGCGACACTGTAGTGCTTCTAGTTTTAGAAGAGGGCGCCAATACTGCATCTCAGCAATCCTTGTGTGGTAAAAGTTAGTGACCTTTTAATGGTGACAGTTATATGAAGTGGTTTGAATAATTACCCATGAAAAGATCCTTTTATATATCTTTACAGACATCCTGCAATGAGATGCTCTTTTGTGGCATTTTCATTTCCATTCTAAACTATATTAATGATTCACTGAGTTGGAGAATCAGATGGGGAAAAAAAATAAAGAGCAATTTGCCACTTGCAGTTCTATTGCCTGGAGGCTCTCTCTCAAGAAGCGGAGCCACCTTCGCTGCCGTGGGGGGCGGGGGCCCCTCCAACAGGGCAGGCAATTCAGGTGCTCCACCTCTCCCAGCACCTACTCATCACCCTGCAACCTTTCCCAGGGTGATGATGGGGAAAGAGCATCTGAAACACCTAGTAAACAAGCTGCACACTAACCTACTTACAGAAACTCTTATTTGGTATTGCTGGCTTTGTCACCTGCAATAACAGCACTTAAAAATCTGCCAATTATTGCTTCTAGTTAATTCAGTACATACCACACTGCGACAGAAAAACAAAATAAGGGGGGAAGGAGGAGGCAAAAATTGGAGAGAAAGAGACCTTGTAGCAGAGAAAAAAAAAGTCCTTAAAGCTATAAAGCAGTTTAAAACATTCAATTTTTTCCATTGCAGCTGTTTTCTTTTTCTTCACAGATGTTCCAGGCAGCATCTACAGAGTAAGAAATATCCTTCTCCCACAGGAAAGGAATATGAGCTTAATTATATCTGTGTGCTTTTGGAGAAAATCACTGAGGTGATGGACCTACTTGTTTTAATTTCATGAAATGCTTTTGCATTATTACCATCCCGCAGTAAAGTTAAGCCTGCATAGATCTAAACCCCTTCACTCAAAATACAGATCCCAAATCCATATATCTTTCCTGGTTTGCATTTTCAGTATGATAGACAGAATAAAAATATGTGTAGAGAATGGAAACACATTCCACTACGCTCACACAAACTTATACAGGATATGATATGGAATTTAGAAGCATTTTTTTGCCAAATGACTCTTGTAGTCTGTCAGTGAAACTTAAAACAATGGTGATTGCAACTCATAACAAATACCAATATTCATCTTTTCAGGGAAAAATAATCTCAAGTCATTAGAGATTAGTTTAGAGAGATTAGAGATTAGAGAGTAGAAGCTGATGCTGAAACTCAGTTCTGTGAAATTCAGACGTGGCATCCTCAGAAGACTGAAGGAGCCTCAATCAAACACAATTTTTCTCTGCAGTTTGTTCATGGCTACATATTATTAGAAAAATTCTCTACTCTGTTGCAGGTGAAGATAATTCCACTGTCTTGAGGGTGCTTACGTGAAGCGGTGAAGGGCACCTCAGAAATAAACCTAAATAGCAATCAAACAATCATAGCTTTCCTGAGAGTTGAAATATTCATTTAAAAAACACCCTGAGTGAGAACAGCACTTCAGCATCAACTTTTCTAATTTTTCCGTTGGCTCATTCTCATGAAGAACAAACAGGGTGGTAGAAGGAGGCAAGGCCAAATTTTTCTATGGTTAAAGCAGCTGTTGTAGAGAACACGAGAAATACAGAGACTAGAACTTTGTAAGGAAAGGAACAGCATATTGTTCTTTTCTGCTGTTTTTTGACCCCCATCAATATTTTCACAATTTTACTTGATAAGATACCTTTCTGCATTTAAGATAGATATTGGCAGGTACAGTTTGCTTGCATTTATGCCAAAGGATTTATTCTACTCTCTTCCTGTTATGACAGTCTGGAGGAGCACAGAAAAATAGTGCATCAGTTTTTGTGAGGGGGGGGGGCCCTGATTCTCCCATAATTGTGTTAGAAATCCCTGTGAGTCTGGGCAGAAGGGAAACCACTCAGGCACGTCACCTCTGAAAGAATCAGTGCTCACTGTCTACAGCGAGTTCTGACTGCTTTACTGACAGTGAGTGGGAAGTCAGTGTTGCCAAAGCTTGAACTGTGTGAGATTTCTTTGGAAGGTCTGAGAGGGCAGAACTGGTCTATAAGTCATGGGCCATACTCATCAAAAAATCAGAAATGTAAAGAAGTCTCAATCTAGACCATTCCTAACACAGCTACTCGACCAGGACCAAATTCGCCATTGATGCATGTTAAGAAAGTAGTTCATGAATAGCTCACAGAATAAGGTAGCCCTCAGCATGAATACATGTATTACAAACGGGCCGCAAGCAAAGTGCCGCTTGAACAATATCCAGTGAATAAGCTATTCATTTGATTTGTTTGGTTGTTGTTAAAAAAAAACCAAAACATCAACAAGTACTCCCCTTCTCTTCCCACTATTCAGATCGCTCTGTTAACCAGAAATGGGGCAGTATGTCCTTGCTATTGCAAGCAACCAGCAGACCAGCCCACGCTGACTATACATCTGGGGCACTGCATGCCCTATAACGAAGAGCTCTCAGTGCTGGTGTTATTGGTTTCAGTGCTCTTTGTACTGGCCAGCAGTACAAAAGACTCATCCTTAGAGGAGATTCTCCTTTCCTCCACCTAGCTCTCCATCGTTACTTCTCCCTTCATGCCCTGCTCCCCGTTGCCCTTTTGACCACATCACAGTCATTCAGGATTCTTCTTGTACGTTTTGACTGCGGCAGCATTTTTCTGCCCTCCTCTCTTCTGCTCCAGTTCTATAGGCCGTTTGTTAGCAGCCTGGTTTATCTCTGCAAGCTAAATGGAAAAGTGCATTTGGTGCATTCAGCTGGGGATGGGCAGAAAGAGCCTAGTCTAACAGTGCAGACTTTGTGCACGAAGCAGGTTCATTGTCTCGTCATCCCCTAACAGTCTCAGGACTGAAATACCTGCCTTTATCAGAAGCTGTGAAAATGTTTTGCTTTAATTAAGTCCAGCAAAGATACGTCTGGGCTCAGTAGGCTTGTATTTTAGATGCTAAGGTTGGAAGGTAAAGCATCGTTCCATTCTGTGCATTAAAATGAGGATTCAGCATGAACTGCATAATTAAGAGCTGAAAGGAGAAAAAAAATGCAATTGAATTAAACCTGACAGCATAATGCAAGGAATCAATAGCTTTATTTGCTGTTTAATGATGATGATACTGTTTTCATTTCATTATATGTGAGTCACAACCAGCTTTGTGTTGGCTTAATTGTATTCCTTACCGAGTAAACTGAGGCATGCAATTTGCAGCAGCAACACCTGTTAAAGAAAGCTTATTTAAGACTATCATAAATTGGTCCTGAGTAATGAAATCAATTTGCTTCCATTCCAGTGCACCAGAGTGTCTAACCTCGGTATTCTCAGCTTTTGAAATGAAGAATAATATAATGAAGATTTATCTTGATTGGCAGGACAGAAAAACCAAAGGGGCTGTAGCAACGTGTCTTGCGATCTGAGCCCCGCAATGACCTGTTTCATCATTCACATGTTCGAGATTACACAATAAACCCTAAACTCCTCTGTCTCTGAAGTGACTCCAGCTTTTGGCAATGCTTGAACATGCTGTATTTATTGCCTTTCCTTTTCATGGCCTCTCTACCAAAAATATCACTTAAAAGAAGCAGAAGGGGGACAGAAGCGGGTGAGAGAAGAACTCAAAGGAGCCAGCTGAGGAAGGAATGACTGTCATAGGACTGAAGTCATTGTAGATGTTTTTTAAGCAAAATAGTGAAGGGGAACACTCTACTCATTCATTTTTCCTGAAATCTTACAGTGTGGGTCAGCCTCAAGGAGGCTTAGTTATGGTGTATCTGGGAAGGGACAGAATGTGAATGTGAATGTGTTTCGGTAGACTATGGGTGCAAGGAAGCACTGGCAAAATGGGAAACAAATCTGGAATTCCCATCTGTGACTGTTCCTTAGTCATTATTTTTCCTCTGCTTGTGGTCTGTTTTGCCTGTGGTTCCTCTTTCTCCTCATCATGTTGGCCTGGGTCTTTTTAGCAGCCTCCCTTTTTCCTTGGCATCCCGGTGAAGTCCAAGCCACGCTATGTTTGCCCCAGCCCAGGATGGAGCTCGATGTTTGTGCCAGTTTAGAGGTGTGGACCTCTCCAGATATGGGTAGGCCACTGCTGTTAATATTGGGGGTGCTTCCTTGTGGACACAGCCGAATGTCCCGGGGACGGGCAAAAGTGCAAAATCTGTCCCAGGAAAAGCCGATCCCTGACATCCAGGGTAAAATGGTGACAGGCCAGGAACCATTCTGGCACTCATCCTGCCCCAAGGGCAAGGGACTCGAGTGATATTTCTGCTCCTCAGCTTTGGTGTGAAGCAGTAGCTCTCTCAAATTGAAACAGATCGATTTTGCTTTTGTCTGAGTGCTCTCTCTCAGCTCCCTCCTTATCCAGCAGCGCCCGTGCCACTGCTGGACGTTCAGTAGTTCATGTTTCAGAGAAAGGGGGGGGGACTCATAATTATTACTGCCATTCAGAGAGTTGCCTTCTCTGAACAGTCGCTTTAAGGGTCTGCCCTTAATTCTGGTCTCAATTACAGGCGATTGCACATTCTAATACTACTCTGAATTGCTGAAGTGAGGAGCTTTAAACTGCTCAACAGTCACATCACAGCTGAGGCCTAATACTGTTTTCCCCTAATCATGGGATGTTAACCGTGGAGTGGTGTTCAGGTGGATCTGACAGTAGGGTGCCTGAATGGAAAAGGCAGATTTTCGTGGCTCTGTGTAGAACCTGCAGATTTCCTTAAGGACCTAATAAATTAAACATTAAACCTACGTACACTATGATAGCTATAACTCAGTGATTAAATCCAGAAAGAAAAAAAGTAAAATTGCATCCACATGTGAAGACCTCCAAGACCTCTAATGTCCCACAGCCTAATTAGGAGGATTAAAATGTGGCATCATCCTAAGAAAATTTTTCTTCAAGAAAATTGACATTGTGGGTATCTGTATTTATTATTTCATGTTGATTTGTGAACAAAACACATGCAGCTTGAAAGTAAAATGCATATTTTTTTCCTGACTGCAGACTTTGCAAACTGTATCTAGCCCTGAAACAGAAATGTCCTTTACACAGTTACCAAGTATGAATGGCTAATTGGCCAAACTGTGCTGCTGTTGAACTTCATGTAGTTCTACTGGCCTCACTGCAATTAGATAGGTTGCAACTAATTAGCTCTCTGTAAACAGTTCTGGATATGATGGAATAGAAGCCTCAGCTTTTGTTTGTCTATCTATCTGCATTGAGACTGCAGGGTGAAATGAAGGAAAAAGTAGTAAAATAAACTTAGAATTTCGTTAGACCCCTGGAGCAAGAAGGTGCTCTTTTTATGTGGTAATTTTTCAGAGTAAAGTAATATAAAAATGGAAAAAAATCCCCCACTCTCCCCACCCTTAGGTGACTGAATGCCTTATGAAATATTTTTCTCCTGGCTGAAGAGGAAGCCCTGACAGAGGCCCCTCAGCCTCTTGGAATGTTAATTCGCGATCTCCACTTCAAGTGTTCAGGAGCCCGTTCCTCATGTGACCGAGCAGGGGCCGACCGCGTAATACGAGGCAGGGAAGAATTTTAAGGGAAATGCAGATTAATATGGGCTGCCTGATTCTTCCCATGATAACTTCTGAGAGCAACCAAGGAGAGTGCTTTGTAAGCAATTGGCTGCCGCTCCCCTCATTTCCCACGTATAGGAAGGAACAAGTACGGCTTGAAGATAAGAACAAAATATGGCCATAGAGACCTTTCAAAAACGGCACGCCTTCTTTTTAAGCCGCTCAAGACTAATGCTTATGACTTTTCTTATATGAAGGCATATTGCAAGTTCTGGTTGTTTCTCTCGAGTAAGATTTAGGAAACTTAATTTCTACCGATTACCAGGCTGACTACCAGATCTTGGACAAACTACGCAGGCTCCCCTGCCTCAGTTTCTAACCAGAAAACGGGGTAAGGGCACAACCCAAATACCCAAGGAGGCTGTGAGGATAAACACATCCAAAGGTTGTCAATAGGCTGGGATATTTTGGAGACAGGAGAGGTGGGAAGCACACACCATTATTCTACATCTGCTCTTGTTCCAAACACATTAGAAATCAGGCATGAGGCAGCTAGGATAACAACAGCGAGATAAGTAATTTATGCAAATACTTTGCCGCCTAGTTGCTCCACAGTTTCTGACCACTGGGCTATTTACCCAGAGATGCTACTTAGGTGCTGGCACATGGCGACCTTTTTCTGCATGGAGGGACGTCCGACTCTTCAGCAGCCAAGATTTTTTTTTTGAGGCCCTGTGTAGCTCAGAGAATCACAGGTAATTTCTTCTAAAGTGGACGCTTAACATCTGAATAAGTAAGTAATATGGTCTGATTGGTTTTGGGGGGATTTCTTTTTGCAGGCTATATTGCTTTAAATACAACAGAAAAGTGAAGGTTAGTTTTGCCTTGTTTGGGGTGTTTTTTTGTTTTTGTTTTTTTTCCCCTCTAAACTTTAAATAAACAAAGAAGGAATTGCAGAATTAGAAAGAACCTTTATGCTCAAAACAAAAGACTAGACTCACTTTGAGTATATAACACAACTTTCTTGTGCTTAAAGATCCATTAAGTAAAATCAAATTGCAAGGTCCTGAGTGTGATCAGATAGCTGCAGTATGTTAATAGCCTTCATCTGTGCATGAGTGGGAGTACAGAGAAGGAAGAGCTTTCACAGAAAATAAAGCAAACATCACTGTTGTCTTTGTAAGGATATCAGGGGTCTGCAGATGAGTGAGGTAAACAATTGATTTTATTAATAGTAGTAAATCAATGCCACTCATTTAGCAGAAACTCTGAGAACAAAGCTGGAAAAGAGAAAAACATATTCGCCTAGTTATACCACCTCTCCTCCCACTCCTTAGCACAACCCCTAGTTATGAACGGTAGCAGCAACGTACCTGTCTAAGGGTATGCTCAAATTTAAGACCCAATACAAATTTCCCCAAACTGAAAACCTCAACTGAAACGTAGCCATCTGCCTACACTGAGGAAGCGCCAGGATCAGATGATTCAAGAGCAGATGAAGGAGTAAATGCTGGCTTAGAAAGGGGTGCAGCTCCTCTTAAGCTCTCCACTTTGTTTTCTGGGGAGAATAAACTAATCAAGCCCAAGAGAGGTTGGCTTTTTGTCTCATCTCAGCCAAGTAGTAACTGCCCAGCTTCAGCTGCTTCGCCTGTCCTCGTGGAGGGACGTGGTAGGTGGGAGTCAGGAGCTCCGGCTCTTCCCAAGCTGGAGGCAGAACAGGATCAGAAGGGGGAAGCAAAGGTGTGGAGGCAAGAAACGCGGCTGGGAGTTTCGAAGGGGTCCTGGGAGCTAATTACAAGGCTGAACCTCATTGCAAGTCAGTGAGAGTGCGGGTATCTTTGGGCTTGTCTCTTCATAAGGGTTGCAGAGAAAGCTTTAACTCACGCAGGCTGGAAAAGGCTGTACAACCCCCATCCCTTCTGCCCGCGCAGAGCCAGGCACTTCAGCAAAGAGCTTCCCGGCAGAAGGGATAACAAATGCTACTTACGTAACCAGTTTAACGTCAATAGGGTTGTGGCTGCACCAGAACTTTTATGAACATATATATCTACCTAGGAAAATATGGGCTGGTTACATGACTGTGTCACTTAGAAAGCTAAGGTGCAATTCAGGCATCTCTTCTTTATTGACATTCAAAAATTTAAGAGCCAGGTATTGATGGCCATTTTGCTTTGACTGCCTATGGAATTAGCAGCAAGAATCAAATTCGATAACTATGAAAAATAAATGAATGGTGTTATTTCTTTTCAAAGTTGTAATTCAGGACATTTAACTAATAATTAGCAAATGACTCGCTCTACTACATTTTGAAATTTTGATTTTTAGTGTCAGCATCTATCATGAGATTAACATATCTGAGAATTTCCATTTCTTTGCCATTGTTATATCAGTGACAAAACCTTTACTCACGATTGGGTCAAAACATTCATTTAATGATTCAATATATTTCTACTGATTACTAGAGGATCAATAATCAGCAACTCTGGAGCAAAGTTAACTGGTCAAATCACATATTTCTATAAGACTATTTCTAACTTCTGTGAAAATTGCAAAAGGGAAGTCATTATGGTTTCTGTTTTGCAAATCTGCACATGACCAAATTTCTTGATACTGCAATAAGTTGTCATGAAATTCTATATAACTGAGGCTTCAGTACGGAATGGTACTAGTAGATGATTTGCTGTTGTAATAAATAATGGAAGCTAAATTACACTTAGCAAACGAATGAACAAGAGTTCTTTATGTGATACATTATCCTCTTTATATGATTCTGCTTATGTGATGTATTACAAAATTCAAAAAAATTCAACTATTCAAATTGGGCAGCCCTTTTATTTTACTCTGTATATAATTTCAGAGGGACAGGGAAAGGCACTGTACGTGCTCTGGCTTAATCAGCCATACATGTCCAGGAGGGAAATAACTCACAACTTACAGGTCTCAGGAAAAAGCTCTAGGGGTTTTAGTGGATCTCAGACTGAACAGGACTTAGAAATGTCTTCCTGGTACAACAGGAAAAAAAAAAAAAGCCATACTAGGATGTTTGAACAGGGAAATAGCAAGACATGTGAAATAGCCCTTCTCATTCTACTCTGCACTGAGAAGGCTTCATTTGGGGTTGTGTCT
This sequence comes from Struthio camelus, assembly GCF_040807025.1. NCBI lineage: Eukaryota > Metazoa > Chordata > Aves > Struthioniformes > Struthionidae > Struthio > Struthio camelus. Next base: position 91,761,636 of record NC_090943.1, on the reverse strand, counting down.
AGGTTTGGGCACTACCCTTCAACACGGATGTAGCTCAGGTGGAGACAGGCCGGAGCCAAGCAATGAGAAGGATCAGAGGGTGGAAGAACATGACTTCAGAGGAAGCCTTTAACAAATTGGAGTTAGCCTAAAGAAGAAAGGACCAAGGAGGCAGCATGATATCAAGTATCAAAAAGGGTGTTTTTTAGAAGAAAGGCATGACCTTCTCTGCATGCCCATGGTGGATGGCCTAAGGAGGAGGCTGCAGTTCCAGCAAGGAAGGATCAGGTTCAACAAGAGGGAAACCTTGTCAGGGTAAGTCTAGTCAAGCACTGTGACAGGCTGTTGTATCTCCCTTCCTAGACATCTTCAGAAACATTTGGCTGTAGGTAGACTTGATCCTGTGTTAGGGAAGGGATGACCTCTTGGCCCTGTAGCCCTGCTTTCTTTCAGTTGTACACAGATGTACACACGCTGCTAAGCCAGATCAGAGCATACCCCTCATCCATGCCTTTTCCAGCGCCTGGTAATAGAGGTTTCCGAGAAAGTGCAGAAAAACTCTGTGACGTACAACAGTGGGATAAACTGCATGTCAAAAACATTTTAGTGTTTGGCTTCCTCTTAGAAGAACATGACTTTATGACCCATTATAATTTCAAGCTGATCCAGGGTAACAAAAGACATTCTTGATACACTTATAACTATCCAACCTTTTAAAATTTTTTACTAAACTCCTGGCCTCAGTGGTAGCTAGTGGCAATGAATTTCACAAGTAATTGTACTTTTGGGTAAAAATACATCTCCTTTTTGCAGTCAGTTATATGTTCTAAGAAAGGGTAATTAGGAATTCCCAAGTTACTTCCTCTATAATATTCATTACTTTGTATAATTCTGTCATGTTCCATGTTAATTGTTTCATCTCCACACTAAATAGCCACAAGATTTTCAGTATGTCTTCATACAGAAGTCTTTTTGTGTCTCTAATAATTTTTATCACCTGTCCCTGAATCACCTCTGCTGGACTGCACAGCATGTGCAAACCTCTTTTTTTTCTGATCAAGCCAATGGATGTAAATGCATAATCTTTTTTTGGTGGGGGGGGGCAAGGAGGAATTTTATATTTACATTTTTTTAGAACATTTGTTGCACAGCAATTTTCAACACCTTTCAAAATGTATGACTACAGACAGTTCTTAGGATTTTGCTCTGAACTTAGGAAATAGTACATGCAAGGCATAACGATTTCTTTGTTTATAATGATCCTTCTTCATTACTTAACTCTCAACCCGATAAAATCTGATTGCTAGAAAAAAAGTAATAATGTTATTAACTTATTTTTTATAATTTGGTGGCATATGGTTTTCCATTTTAAAAGAATAACAAAAATAGTGGTTTCAAGATTAGTCTTTTTCAAGGTTAGTCTTTTCTCTCACAAAAGAAGAAACTAGCACTGTTCTAAGTAAATGTCAAGAAATAAGGAAGAGCAGCCAAAGCACTGTAGGCTCTGTTCTGCTGGTCTCATGCATATGAAAAGGAACCTCATGTTTCTCCCCCTTCCTCAGTCTTTTCAAGCGTTGTGTAGATCTTTCAACCAATATGTGGTGTGTTGTGATAATTTTGGAGCAGTGTTGAAACAAATGCCCAAGTGAATTGCTAGTGTAAGCACAACCTTGGAGCTCCTAGCACAGCAAGACAGAGCCTGAGAAGAAGATGTGACCACATCCCAAACTCAGCACTGCTTCCTACAGGAGCTGACTGGCAATGTAAAGAGTATAAAGCCGCTCCCTGTCAAGAGAAGTAATAGGGGCAGGAGGGTGTCCTTCCTCAAGGACTTGAGGAGAACTCCTGCAAGGCAGAATGTCCCAAGGACATCTTCAGGGGAAAAGTGAATCTCTAGCTTCCTTAGTGCAGAGATGCGTCTCCAAGAGGTATCAAATGTTGTCTTATGAGGTAACAAATCATGGCATTTCAAAAAGTATTTCAATAACAATGTTGTTATTGTGGAAAGTGATTGGCTGGGCACACGCACTTTCTGTGCCTTCAGGTCCTTTCGTCATAGAATTACAGCGTAAAGGATGACATTTTGTTGGAACTTTCTACTGATTTGTATTATCACTAAAGGCAGACATAGAATTCTAATATCGTCTATTGGTTGCTTGGCATTTGAGGGCTTATGTTGGATCTTTTGGGCTATATGAATAGTTCCTTTGATGTAATGACATTATTTATTCCTGTAAGAGCTATTTAAAAGGCAAGAAAAAATCTCTTTTCAAAATATATAGTTGATGAAATAACAGTCCACACCACCTAATATATTGTGCATTTCATAAGTGTATATTGCAAGTTAGGACAGATAGCTTTTAACATTTCCCTTGCTCATCTCCATCTAAGTCTTTGAGATCATCTGGGGTGCTGTAGATTTTTTTGAGAAACACAGAACTAACAGCAGATCTGCCTTTTGGCTCTCCTGTTAGTGCAGATAACCCAGAAAGAGTACGCATATTGAACGCTCCAAATATTTGCACAGTTCTCAAGTATGTTTTATTTACTTGATAATACATGTCTCAAACTGCAGTTTAAAACAGAGTCATACACGGCTGGATGCTCCTTCAAAATCTCTATAGACCCAATCTAACTATGTGCAAGTTGGACTGCAACCTGTGAATATTCAGTGTGCCAACAGATCTGCTGGGGATGGCTTTTTTCACTTTACAATATTTTATGCAATATTTGGGCAGATGTAAGAAAGAAACTACTTTTCTAAAGTAACGTGCATCCAACTCAGCCTGTTGCATAAAATTGACCATAAATGTCAGCAAAAGTCATGGAGAACAATGACGTTGCCCTACTCATGAGACCAGGAAATCTGCTGGAGCCTGGGCAAGAGGCATAAGCAACAAGACCAGAAATTAATGGTCTAAAAATGGTGTGTAGCAAAATAAGCTAGTACAGTAAAGAGAAGATAAGCCATTTCACTTACTGCACCCTTTGGGAGCGCTATATTTGGCAAGCCAATTGGAAGGAAGTATAATTAAACACTGAGGCCAAGAATGCAAGTTAGCAAACCGTAGTGTGTGTGATTGGGACATCTCTGATGGCAGGATGTACCCTAACACTGTAGGACCTTACATTCCCTGCTCCTGCAAAACAACCAGATTGAGCCAAAGAAGACAGAGGGTTCCACAGGACATCAACAGCTCTTTTGCCTCAGGACAAGTTTTGGTGAGGATCTGGAGTGTTACACATGAATTTCTGGTTCTCCCTCCTTCTTTCATGCTCTTTTCCATCTCCAACGCTGTTTGTTCTTTTTCTTACCTCTCATTTTGCTTTTTGCAAATCTGGATGTGCTTACATACATTTGTGCACTTGTTGATGTGTCTGAGTGTTTCTGTGTCAATCTGATGTGCTTGGCTAAGGAGGCAGCTTTTGCAGTTACCTTGAGCATACTTTCAATAAGGGAGATATCAGCAAGTTGATCTGATGCTGGTCCAAAAACACCAGCTCTTGAACTGGCTGAAAAGGCTGCGTGCTGTGCCTGCTATTCTCCAGAAGCACCATTGCAAGTAAGAGCCAGTCTCAGAAACTGAAGCCATTTTTCTGTCTTTGATGTTCTCTACTCTACTCTTTGGTACACATTTTCCTTTCTTTCTTGTTTTCAAGGTGTGACAAAACAGCTCCAGTCCAGCTCAGCTGACATTTTATCTTTTCCTTAACAAGAACAGTATTACCATCTTTAGTGTCAACCAAATGGTTGCCAAATGGTCTCTCTACAGATAAAGTTTAAGGGAATAGGGAATATTGTTAAAAAGAAGTTACTTCAATGTTTATAGGTCAGATGCATTAATCTTTTCCCTTTCTTATTCTGCATCTTTAATAAAGGATGACGGATTTTTTAAGCTCGTTGTTTACCATGCTATTAAGCAGACTGAGATTTCTCTGTCAAAACCATGAATGTATTTAATTGTTTAATGTTCTGCAGTGACAAGCTCATGTTAACACCATTGAGCCTCTAGACCCATTAACCCATTGAAACTAACACAGAAATTCAGTTGTTTTTCTCCCTTCATGCCAGACTGTGTCCCAGAAGACACAGAGGGCGCTCAACGTAAAACCAGACAGTGATTTGTTAACAAATTTTCCATTTTTCTAAATTCTCACAGTGCTCACGCTGAGGTAATTTTCCCTATCTCCCTTCAGGCTACATCTTAATTAAGTTTTCCCAAAAGTGGATTGAGTATTGCCATACTTCTCTCCAGGAAAACAAATATTCGGCATGAAACAGACAACCCGCCTCATCAAATCCCAAACACAGCTTCCAGCTGCTGCCTCTTCTACCAGAGGGAGAGACTTCCCATCCTTAAAAGATCAATCCAGTCCACCCATTCATTCCTGGGCCATCCTCTGCTCCTTCGTTTCCTGGGTGCACCTGGAAGGTCCACCTTTGGCACTGTGGAGTTGGCTCCCCATCAGCCTCCAACATAGGGAGCTGACACTCAGAAGTAAGGCCATGTCTGCACCCTGGATTAGCTGAGCTCCTCCTGTGCATGACACCCTGGAAAACTGGGGTGCGGGACAGTGCAGTGCTGAGGCACCTGAGGGTCGCTGCAGCAAAGCCAGCGGGGACCAGGGGTTGTACTGCCGCACCCATGAGGTAGGGTACTGCTGAGCGGCAGCTAATAGCCCAAGCCTTTTTGCTGCTTCGGGGAAACAAGCAGGTAAACCTGCATGGCACCACGTGGTGCTGCTGCAGTTATCTGCCTGAGGGGCTGCACTTCATTGTGCTAAGGGGATGCACCCTGAGAAAGTTACCTCTGTATGTAAACTGTTAGGCCATCTTTACCTTAGTGAATTAAACAATGATCTGCACTGGGAAGGCAGTCATCCACCTTTTTACACAGTTAGTGTAGTCTCCAGTCCCATGGTAGCAGTGCCAGAGAGCAGTCCTGAATACGTTTAATTACTTAGGCTAGATGTAGCCTCAGGCTACTCTTACCACTTATCCAGACCCTGACTGGCCACATTTCTCACCCTCCTCCCAGCTTCTGCTACTACCGAACGTGTGAGTACATGGTAACTCAAGGAATACTTTCCTTGAGTTGGTTCTGTTGTCCCTTACAGGGATATACTGCTCAATACTACCTGAACTGGCCTACTGGTAGAAAGAAATAGAAACACTCCTTTAAGTGTAACACAGGAACATATTCAGTCGGAGTGTGTGTGTGTGCGCGTGCACGTGTGTAGTGTCTTCCAAAGCCTTCCAAACTCTTGATAAATCCATGCAATTATTTTCTGCTACGTGTATTTTTGTTATAGTTACATCTTTAAATAAAACGTGTCTGATATTGTAATCCTGAGTTTATGCAAATCTAGAAAGTTATGCAAATGTGAAATCTACTTGTTATTTTTACAGATGATGTTGGCAGGTATATATAACCTATCCATTCTTAATGTGAAGCCATTATAGAGATAATACATTCGTATCTACTAAATAGTTCTGAAATGTAAGCAGCTAATTTGTGTGTGCTGCCAACATTCAGATGTTCACAACTCAGAAATTTTAATTTGAAAAGAGGAAAAAAGAAAAAGCTCATCTACATCATCAACTAACGGTACCCAACATTTCATTTTGAAGAACAAAACTACAGGAGTCTTGAAAAATGGCCAAAACATTAACATTTCTACTTTCACATATTTTAACCAACTTGAGAAGTAGTTTACCTGATCTTATTTTGTTTTCCATTGCAATGGTTTAACAGTATATGCAAAATTACTGCTCTCTGAAGGAAAGGAAATAACTGCTGTGAGAAACCAACTTACTAAAAAACATCAACAACATCGTAAGCAGTTTCTGACCGTACGCTAACCTTTCTTGTTTTAATACTCATTAAGGGTACCAGATCTGTAACAAAAGAAACAAAGTACCTCTGATCATTTATGTGAATCAGACGACAACAAAACTGGCTTTCCCATTCTGTCATTCAAATGCATCACCCGTGCACCAAATTGCAAGTGTCTCTGCAACCATTTAGTACTTTGTCTCTCTCATTAGATTATGAAGAAATTCACCTCAGCTGTACAACTAGCATTTTTTTTCAAGTTTTATACAGAAAAGCAGCTATAAAATATTAAGTCTTCAAGAGAGGATTTTTTCACCATAACAGCTAAACCAAAACAAAAAGATGAACTACTTCAAACCACATTTATTTTTCCATTCCCTGCCACTGAAATGGACAAAAATTGACCAGAATATCCCACTTCACTTTTCCTCCTCCCATTCTCCTCTCTTTCACCAAAGAGAGATTACAGTTCTATCTGAGCTTTGTCAAGGAAAAAAAAAAAGCAAAGTAATCAAAATTAAGGTTCTAATAACATACTTTGGAGCATTTTACCTATACCTGAGGAAGCGAGAAAACAGGCTCCAAATCTCTGCTTTGAAAAAGGGAAAGAACAGATTTCAGATTGGACTTTCAAAGCATCACAAGACATTTGTTTGTGTGTTTCCTTTAATCTCTCATGTTTGTTTTATGCCACTTTACATAAATAATTAAGCATCTATGAGCACAAAAGAGAAATGAGAGGGACTTCATAGCTCTGTGGTTAGGTCACTCACCTGAGAGTTTAGAAACCTGCTTACAATCTCCACTCCAAATAATATTCTTTTTCTTCCAAAGTGGAGCAACAGCACTAGAGAAGACCAAGGATGCTTCATCCTGAAGAACCCAGTATCAGTTAAGGCCCTTTTTCAGGGCTTAGGATATGCAGATTTGCTCCTCCTCACCTGGAGGAAAGAAGTGACCGAGATTGCCAGGAACTCCGTACTGGACATCAGTGGTGATTGCACAGCCTCTTCTCTTTTCGTTTAGTTAATACACTGCTACCTTCCATTTCTTTCTATATTCTACAAATACAACCCCGATTCATAGTTATGTTTGGAAACTACATATTTTGGAAAGGAGGGTGTTATTTTATATATCTAAAATAGACAGACAGATAGATGGATAGATTTTCATCCAAGTTTTCAACAAACATTTTTGAAGACAAACAAAAATGTATTTCTGAAATTAGCTTGTCTACCCTATCTAGGTCTATATAGCATGTTCAGCACAGGGTAATGGACTGCCGTTTTTTAAGTCATATGCTAGACTTGGTTAAACTTTAGCCAAGCTGTGAACAGCCACATTTGATAGTGCAGGGGGTGGGAGGAGGAAATGGGACCATGACTTAGTTTCAAACTGCTGACACACTGTGAACTGTAAAACTACAAGAAAATTATCATTTCTCAATACAAGTCTCTAAAATACACACATAGTTTAAAATAAATTGACTGAACATTTAAACTTGCTTAATTTTGGAATCAATTCCACGTTTGAAATAATCTACAAGTTGAAGCAGCTGAAGCATAAAATGTGTTTGAAACCGAACAAGTTTAAATATTGAATCAATTTTGACATAAATGTGTTTGCATATTAACGCATTAAAAATGAATCCAGTTTAAATATTAAGCTGATGAGAGAAAGAGCTGTGCTAGGGAAAAAAAATTAAGAATGACCACTAAAATTGCAACACACTCAAATACTAGAAAATCCTGGAGTTGGTTATTTAATCTTAGTGAAGCAGCTATCGCTAAAGCAAAAAGAAAAATCCTATAAGCATCAGTATGAAAAGGAGCTAGTAAGGCAGTTGAGGGCATAGAACGGTGATAGGTGAAGAGTTTCATATTCAGATGTTACTCAGTGTTTTGATCTTTATCTGATTTCAAGGGCCATCCTAACAGACCAACTTCTTCTCACAGGTTTAGTCTACTTTTTTCCTTTAGCTTTCCTCAGGAGCAAAGGAAGGGCCCACAAACCTCTTTTTTCTACCCCACACATATTGTATCTTTCCGCCCCTTTCCTTCTGCCCAATTTCACCGTGCTCACATGCCATAATCTTTCAAAATCAGTTAGCTGTAATTAATTGAGACCCAAAAGAAGGTTTTCTTAGTATATTCAAGCATGTCATATAACCCTCTGCAAAGTGTACTGAATTCACTCTTGCCGCCTTTTCCAGGAGAAAATAAAATGCAGGTCACAGCATGGTCACTAGTCACGCTCCCCCCCCCAGCTACACCAGTGCATGCAGGATGCACACTGGGGCGCATAGGAGGGGAAGAAAAGGGAAGGAACAGTAGGATACAAAGTTTTGCTTGTAAAAAAGAAATAAGGTAGTGGGCAAGTTTGCACAGAGGAAAGAAAGCACATGCTGACACAGGCATGTTCCTAAGCATAAGAAGTCAGGGTAGATTAGTGCCCTCTGCCTGGGACCCATCTCTGCCTCATGTTGCAGGGGGCTGGTAAGCCTGGCATGAGGAAAAGCACGCTACGGCTCCCAGCTGAGCACTGCTGCTGTGAACAGCAGCAGGTTCAGTAACTCAGCCTACATTTTTCACCTGAATTCAGATGACTGAATATTGCCAGATTTCATGCTATTTAGCCAATTTCTCACTTGGGCCGCTCATCCTCTGTTCAGAAAGCTGCACCCGCTTTACTCTGTGTGGTGTTGTGGAAGTCCACATGGCTGGAAACGCTTATTGCCCTTGTTCAGCATTCAGCTGCATGTGACCGTAAGCCACTGATGTTTCCCAATGGCAGCCGATAGACACCTGAAATCTAAGGCTTCCTTCATGACTCTTGCAACACGCTGGCTCAGTTTCAAAATTCGTCAGTCAGTTTACGTTCTGCCTCCAAAATTGTTTTCACAGCCAGGGGAAATGTTATTACTTAACCATTTTAACTGCGAAACTGTCCCTTTCTCCACCTAACTGCTTGGCATTGTTTCTGCTACGGGGATAACCTAAGCAGAAATAACAACGGTCCTCCAGGTGAGGATTATGCTAAACAGGCAATGGCACAGTATCTGGGAAAACACCCTGTAATCATTAGCCAAGAGCACTCCACTGCCACCGTTGTGAGTTTTGATACTCACAACCAAAGTTACAGAAGGATCAGTCTCTTGAGACCTGGTTGTCATTTCTGTCAGACTTCAGAGCACCAGCATTTACTAACCTTAGCAGCAAAGCCATAGGCCACTTCAACAACCTCCCCCTCCACCCCTAGTATAAGGCAGTACTTTTATACGAACGAATGAAACCTGTGGCTGAAGTCTTGTTTGCATTATGAAGACTTAGAACATCTGGGATGTTCAGATCCATAGCCACCAAAATAGCCATTATTGTAAATACTAACAACTTATGGGCTAAACCACTCTTTAAGAAGAATGTTAAATACCTAGACCTCTGGAACTGAATCTTCTTGCTGTTAAAAGTTTCAAAGAGGATGGTAATTTTAGCTCTTCATCCTCTCTGAGTGGAAATGTCCCAGAGGGTTTTTTTAATCCAGAAATTTATTTTAATAATAGAAAAGTTTATGCACGAAAAGAGCTATTGTCTGACCACATGAATCTGAAGACCATTAAGATGTGTTTATCAAAAAATAATGTTACAGAAGTGTTGCCAGTTGTTGTGCAATGTGCATTAAAAATGTAGTCTTCAGAGAAAAACAAATGGTGATGCCTGACGATAGCAGGTACAGAATCAAGGCCCTGGCCATCCTCCTGCCTCATTTTGTATTTCAGAGGCAGCTGTGAAATCCCACACCGCTTGAAGAACAAGTCACACAGATGCTATCTCACCATCTGTATTTTTGATATTTACCTGTATCTTCTCAAAAATGATAAGGAACTCTGAATACACAGCATTTCCCACTCCTCTTTTACTCTCCTTGTATAGATTCTCCTCTTGCCCATGAGGAGGCCAGACAATTTTATTCTGCGACAGATTATACGTCCTGTGAATATACTGGCCACGGTTTACTCACTCAAATAGTTCCATTAGTTTCATGGTAACAACTCACAGAAATAAACATTAAGCAGTGTGAATAAGAGTCAAGAATTTTATCAGCTTCTGTGTTGGTCTTTTTTTTTTTTTTTTAAACAATCCATGATCCATGAAGTTGCTCCAGAAGTCTCACAAATATATTTGTATCACTTAACATGATAGTAAACACTCAGAATGTCTGACTGCCCTGGATGCACAGGAATTTAGCTAGTTCAGCAGAAGGTGAGACATTTACATCTGTTTTGGATAAGAGATAGCAGACATAAATGTTTTGGATATGCTGAAGAATACTTCTTCCCTCCTGAGATAAGGCCTTTCTGAATCGTAAGCCAGTGAGTTATACCCCTCCTTACACTTATCCAAGAGAACTTACAGAGCTCATCTTGGCGATGTAAAGTGAAATCTTTTCTCCTTTCAAGACAGGGATTTTTATCATTAACTCTACCAGGGGCAATATCTAATGCAGTGTGGTTGTCAGCCTGAGCTGCAAGGACTGACCGAGTAAAGGACCTCTGCGGGGGCCGTGGAACACAGGATGTTCCTCTGCCTCACAGATTTCATTTAATTTTCTGTATTTATTTGCTGACAACTTTTGCTTCATCTCTTATCATATATTTTCTGTATAAAAGGAGAGAAGGAAGTCGATCCTGGTTTTTCCTATCTCAGCCTGAATAGGTTAAATTGCCATGGTTACCTCTCCTGTGCTGCTAGACCTTGAAATACATCTTTATTTCACTTCAGCTTCCTAAGCTCAAAGCTGAGCTCTAGACAAATTTAGGAAGACTTTTCATCAGGATATCAGCTCCCCTCCCCAGAAGTCCCCTTTTGGGTTTTGTTCATGCCTCCAGCTTCCTTCTGTGCCTGCTTAAACCAACAGTTGCAGCAAACCTCCAAATCAACAGCCTTGTCAGGATGAATAATCTAAAATTAATGTGCACTTGTCGACATGCATTACTGTTCCTGACAGAGACGCGTTGCCTGCACTGGCTACAAACCGACAATCCTTCAGAAGAAGTTTGCTCAGTGCAATCTAGTGGCTGATAGAGAGCAGGGATAAAGCTGGGAGTCTGATTTCAGATGATAAGTACAATGGCTCCTGACACATAAGACTCAAAGTGAATTCACCAAAGACCAGGCTGCCTACTTTTTTCCTGCTGTTTGCTTTATTCTCACTGGTGATGGTTATCACATTTATACAACACCCTCTGAGAAATCATCCAGATCAGTTTTGAACATCTTGTTTTTAACACCCTCAATTTCAAGTTGTGGAAAAGGAACATGAATAATCCAAAACACCACAGATAAATTCCAAAAACACACTTTAACTTTTAACTTTGTGCCTGGTACTCCCAACTTGCTTTTTTCTATGTTTAGCTCTTAAGATGCTTTTTCAGCAACAAAGCGTACTCTTTTGCAGTGCTGTGGGCAAACTGTAGAGAGAGAAGGTGGCTTAGGAGATACACATAGACTTGAGTTAATAAGAACAGTATAGGGTTACAGCTGTTAGCACTGTGGCCACTGAAGAAATGAAATCAACTTGGAATGAAAATAACAGAATAAAATATTCCTCTGATTTTTTTATTCCTTTTTACACAGCTCAGTAATCAGCATTCAGCATATTGCCACATTTTTAAAGTTAACTGTTATGGAATTCATGAATTCTTCTTCATGAATACCAAAGGATTCAGTCTTTTGCAATTTAATAGGTAACAGAGTTGCTTTAAATAAATTGTTGCTATGCTTTTGTATGTCAACTCAGTTATATGAAAATTGAGAGGCTTTTATTTTTGCTTAAACTTCAGTTGAGATCATTACTCCCTCACCCTTTCTCCTCAGTCACAACTTGGTCCAGGTTTCTCTGTCTCTGAATTTCCCTATTTTCCCTATTTCCCTATTATGACATCAGGACTGTACATTGGCAGTGCCTCTCCTCACAGGGGGACCTAAAGTGCTTATAGAAACTCAGCGACAAATGGTTTGGGGGGGCCCTTTTCCCATGCACTTTCCATCCTGGGGGCGCCCTCCGAGCAACATCGTCCCAAAGGAAAGCTGCAGTGCGCCAAGGCTCACCCTGTTAGCACCTTGCGCCACCCATATCCTTTGAACCAGACGGTGATTTGTGGAGACCAGAGAGCTTCAGTCCTCATCTAGCTAGCTACTTTACCTTTGCTCCACGCCAGCTCCTGTTTCCTGGTCAGGCCCTGCAGGGCACAGAGAAGCTGGTGTCTCCTCCATGCTGGCGTGCATCAGGAAGGCAGCACAGATGACAGCGCAATGCCTAGCTTCACGGCTGCTCAAGGCGGTGACGCTTTTGCCCTGGCAAATACTGGCCAACTGTCCTGATCTGGCTAGATGACTTTTCCAGTGTAGAAAAGCCTGCCTTGAGGAAATGCTGCTCTGCTTTACCAGCACCGCTCCTGAAGTGATGTGGCAGGCTGCCTCCCTGCTCCAACTCCCATCCAGCCATGGGCAGGCTGGAAGCGCATCTCTCAGGGCATCCGATCCAGAGGCGGCAGCAGGAGGAAACATAGGAGGGAGCTTCTGGCGGTTAGAGAGAGGACCTGCCTGCTCCACCGAAAAGTGCAGTCTGCCTGCAGGAGAGACATGACAGAAGGCAGACAGGCGAGCGTGACAGCAGCTGATATGGCAGGGTTTGGGGCAATGGGTGAGGATGCTATGCGGCAGCGTGGACATGGCTTTGCAGGCGGGAGCAGGAAGAGCATCCCCTGATGCATCAAGGCATGATTCTAGGTCATCCCTGAGGAATTGTAGATTATCTTTATTGTTTTCACCTACTCTCTTTCCATTTTTCTAAGAAGAAAATTACCTAGAATTTACTAAGCTGCACAAACAGCTAGTTGGCAGCTTTCAGCATATTTGGAAAAACATTTGCTTGGCAGAGCAGCATACAGGTTTGCAACTCCAGGATGATATTGTCATAATACTTCATGGGGCTCAGACTAGCATCCCAGTGGATTAACCATAGAAGAGATACTAGCAAGGTTTTTTCACAAGGGGCTTACTGCCTTAGCAGTACATGTCCCCGCCTGGTGCTGAAGAGCACACACCTCACAGTAGCTAGTTCTGCATGGCCCATGTATTCATCCTTTGCTGACTACAGATAAAACTGCGAATCATGCCTTTATTTTTTGTTCTTGCTTTTGGATTTTTATCTAGCCATGGAGGAGCATGCTGAAAGAGATCTGAATTTGAGCTAGGAGAATTCTGGGGTGTGGATGAAGGTAGAGAGCATGTGCAGGGGAAACGGGGGCAAGAAATGAAGCTACAGAAATGAGCTCTAGGTATAAGGTGTGGTTGCATTTCTATTTCTACAAAAGTACTGCAAAGTAGAAAGCTATCTACATTTTAAGAGTGAAAAAAACTAACTTGTACAGTAGGAAGAACTTTTATCGTTAAGGTTTCAGCTGAGGGACCACACACAGTAAATTTCATGGAGCCTTGTTTATGGAAGAGGGAAAAAGAGTGAATTTACACCCATATGAAGTTTGAGCGCTGGCTTTAGAGGGCTTTTGAGCCTCCAGACCATTGTCTCAAGCACTCAATTAACGCTGACTGCGGAGGAGGAAGGCTCTTGGCAAGCAGCAGTGACAGCCGGCTTTCAGATCACGCCCTTTGCTCTGTATCTATTTGCTATGCTGCAGGTACTGGGGACACATTAAAAGAGGAGCATTTTGAAAGCAAAAGTCGTCTCTGACAATTACTTTCCCTAGGGAGCATCAGGCCCTTAACAACACACCTCTCACCAGAGGCAGTGCAGGCCTTTCCATGGGAGCTAGGTGAGCCAACCTGCCTTTTTATTTCCTTTTGCAAGGCTCTCTCAAGACAGGCTGCTGGGGGGCATCGTCAGTGCACTGACTCCCCGCTGCTTATTAGAGTGCGGAGTACATCTCATCAGGTTATGCTATGGCACGTGTCTACGAAGACAACATGAGGTGAGATCATGCCACAGAAGTTAACAACGCAGAAAGACATTTTCTTGATTCACAGCATGGCATCAATTTATACATCAGAGTAGTGGATTAAGGGCTTCCAGCAGTGAGGTGGGGAGGAAGTAAGAGAACAAGCTGCCAACTGGTAAATATCCATGCTAATTTTGCAAATGCAGGTATTTCATGTCTTTCCTAATCTAATCGTGAATGCAAACTGGATTACTGCATCTGACATGACAAGAATAAAACAGCACCAACAGACTCTTGAAATTAGCAGAGCGAGCTTGCTGGAGGAATTACATTGCTGATACGAGTCTCTCCCACAATAAAGGACACTCCTGAAAGGCAGGAAAAAAAAGAAGGGGGAAAGACAAAAAAAAGCAGAAGTAGACAGCCTTTTACCTAAATCAGGAGTAGAACTGAGAAAATATTTCTAGGTTGGTACTGAGAACAAAATATTTTCCTCTTGGATGCTCAGTGCAGTATAGAAATTAGTAAAACCATCTATGCTCACCTGACAGGAAAATTTTCTTTCAAAAACAGGCTTTAGGGAATGATATGGCAAAAAGCAGTGACAGAGACTTAGCTGTTGAGATGGCTGGAGGTTCAGTGAAGACATCTGTGAAAGTGAAGAGGGCAAGGAGATGAGCTGTAACCAGAGACACCTGCTCTGAAAGGTGCTTAAAGGGTTCTGGTCTGCTTTTCTGTTGCTCTTAAGCTTGGTTAGTAGTCTAAGCTAGTGCAAAGATCCAGTGAAGAAAAAAGCACTTAAAACAATTTTCATTTCTAATATCAGGGACTGTATGGAAGTGCAAAGCAGCAGAAAATCTAACTCTGAAACTTGCTTATTTTCTGTGATACGTTTTGGTTAGCAATAAAAAGGCCCTTACAATTGGCAAAGCTGTACTGTTTCTCCAAGATCCCATCTCCTGCCTGTAGCACGGTTTGAGGTGGTCTCAAAATCAGCTGGACCTCATGTCCAGAAGGGGAGAATGAAGGGAAGGGAAGAAACTAAATGTGCAGAAACCCTCCTGGGGATGAAGAGGAGGTAAGAGATGGTATTTTATGGTTTTTTTTCCTACTTAAAGAATAAAATTAAAAAGATATTGCCGCTAAAAAAAATATATATGTGTCTTCGTGTGTTTAAAACTCACCCTAAGCCACAGGATGGTTTCTGGCTGCTTCATGTGTAACAGCAGACAAAAAAGCAAAAACATGCTAAGAGAATACCTGCCAAAAGAAAAGCCCTAACCCAGAGAGGGAGCAAAAAGAAAAAGAAGCAGGTCAAAGAAAGTTAAAGTAATAACAAAAAAAGGTCCATTTACAGGCGTCTTCTGTAGAGAGGCTGGGCTGAAAGCCAAAATGAAAAGCCTATCACAGAAAGGAGGAGCAGATCCCACAGAGACAAAATGGGAGAGGGGACTGCCTCTGCAGGAGCAGTGAGAAGAAGAGTAAACCATTAACATTGCTTCAGAAAAGACAAAAATGAAGTGAAGAATTAAAGGAGCAGAAGTTATTTTTCACAGGCACTGGAGTTAATGGTTCTCTTATTCGTCCCTGTCCCCCTCCACCCCAGGAAAGCTTCTCTGCTGATAAACAAGCATGGCTGAGATGGAGAGGCTGCTTTTAGGGAGCTCTACGTCGTATTGAGACTTGCTATGAAAAGTTACCCTCCGTCCTCCCCTGTCCTCCATGGTGGCATGGTGCAAATCGTTCCAGACCTAGCATTACCTAAGAAGTGTTTATGCATGAGAGAAGGCACTGCCTAGGAGCCCTTCCACTGGAGAAGATGTGACAAACCCCTTACAGGAGAGAAAAAGAAAGTGGGACCTTTCACAGTGCACAGTCTGGGGAAATGAAGCACAAGGAGCAGCACTAACTGAGGATTTGGGGATGGGAAGCATAGAGTGGTTAAAATGATGAAATTACCATCCCTACTTGCCCCACATCCCTGAGCTGAGAAAAAGCCCAAGTCAAACAGAAGGAAATACTAAAGGCCAAGCCTCAAGCCAGAAAATGAATAAGCTTAAAACTAGAGAAGAAAAAAGAATGAAGGCAGGAAAAAGTTAAAGCGTGGTGTATAATGAAAGAGAGCCAAGTGAGCGCAGAGGCAGGCTAATCTCTGTTCAGCCTAGCTGGTCTTTTGCAATAAAGTTTACCAGGAGGCTCAGCAGGATACTTCTTTGTTAAGAACTCCTTCTAGAATTAAAAAGCAAAGGGAGTGTTTCGAGGGAAAGGCCGAAGAATTAATGCTGGTTGTCTCACTACACCCAGGGGCTGTTCTGGCCATCTCCCATGTTATCCCTGATAAACGATTTATCTCTGTTGCATCTGTCTCTGCCTCTCTGAACCAGAACACAACAGCACTGAGCTGGAATGGGTATTCTCATGTTCCAGAATCAGGAGAGCTAATTTGCCTCCACTGAAAATGTTACCACTTACTTCTAGTGCTCTCTCTTACGGCAATTGCCTAAGTAACTGCATTTTTAGCTTGGCTGCAGCAAGCCTTCAGGTGGTAGTGTCATTGGCATTAATAATGTCTCTGTCTACTACTGTGATGGTGAAAGGGTATACTTTTTGGCATTTTTTTTCTCAGAAATAAAGCCTTAACCCAATTCATTTCACACACACGTTTTATTTTTAAATCTCCCTCCTCTGATCCCTTCTATCAATCTGGTACCTTGTTTTGGGGTGACGCAATGGAAGCCAGGGTTGCCATTTTGGCCTCCCATTTTCCCACCAAGAGAGGTCTGACTTAACTAGTGAGAGGACTAAAAGAGCAAAGCATAGGGATATAAAACAATCACAACATGAATGTAAAGTAACCTGACTTTAGTTCATTTTAATGAGAACAAAAGTTGCCCCTAAGCTTTCAAAGTATTGTACAGACTTAAGACACACATCTCCCCTAAGTTTTATAGACATTAATGGTGCTTTAGACTTTGCCCTGCTTAGGAATTGAAGATGCAAGAGACAGGAGGATGCCTGAACAGTAATGGAGCTTTAATTCCTGTATATCAAATGCTATTTTGGTTGGTATTCAAATAATCATAGAAGGCAGCCTTACTTAATTCCTAGGAGCATAAAAGAGCAACAACAAAATGGATTTGCCTA
This sequence comes from Struthio camelus, assembly GCF_040807025.1. NCBI lineage: Eukaryota > Metazoa > Chordata > Aves > Struthioniformes > Struthionidae > Struthio > Struthio camelus. Next base: position 91,744,719 of record NC_090943.1, on the reverse strand, counting down.
CCTATGAAGAAAATATTTCCTAGTTCATACCTGCTGCCCCAGAATTGGTCTAAAGAATTGCTGAATGCCCTCCAGAATAAATCTTACCAAATGGTGCCGTGAGGAGGCATCAAGCAAATGTACATCACATCACCCTCCCACTCACAAAGAGTAAGCCATGCCTCTCCTTTCATCTCTTTCCTTCTGGACTGAAGACCAGCCAGACTTGGCCAGTATCACAAAGATGTTGACAAGCAGACCTTGGCGTCTGTCCTACGGGCTGATGTTTTGATTTACTCTACAGAAGATGGTCATACTGTCCCATACGGTCCTGCCAGTATACTGCATCCTCACAGTGAGTGAGAAGCTAGTTCAGCCAGCTGAATTCAGTTCACTCTCCACTAATGAGAAAACTAATGACAAAAAGCATCACACAAAGGCTTCCACAGCTTCCTGACCTTTGCATAGTCTGTGTTTGAGCCCCTGGCCATAAGGTGAAAGTTTTTATGTCCTATACTAGCAACCTCTAAAATAACTTAATTGCCCATACAGATGGACTGAACACTCAGTTTGTCTTGGGGGGGGGGGGGGGAAGGTAAGGGAAAGCAAAGCAAGGACTTCAATCCAAAGCAGCCAAGCTAAAGTTTGCTGGTTAGAGTCTGCACTCCAAAAATGTGAATGGTGCAATAGGATGATTCCATGCTGTCATCTTAATATGAACTTACAATAGTGTTTTAGAAAAGTCCTGAGCTCTGGGCTTAGTACCCATCTCTGTACCAGAACTCCATAGCTCTTCTCCCATCTCTGCCTAAATCCAGCTCTCTGGCTTGAGACTCCATTCATAGAGAAGGAGAAGGACAATGACATGTCTTTCCGACTGGCTCCTTCTCTCCATTTGCACACTAGGTTTGTAGCACTGGCATTTTACAAGGCAGTATTGCCTGCTGATGCCAGATGGGAACATGATGATGGGAAGATGTATCTCATGTTGGGGTTGCCGAATAGTGTTGGCTGTAATCCAAACACAAGCACTGTCCATTAAAGGTCAAGGCCTTAATGGCATGGCCCCCATGGGTATGTGCGCCGCGTATTCACCCAGAGAAGACGGTCAGCTCACACAACAGTCCTTGAAGAAGCACTGGTGTAGAAGAAGCTCCTCTGATAAAACTTAAAGGAGACTAAGAAAGACATGTCTGATTAGACAAAGCAAGTTAATAGAACTGATTTAAAACATTCATAATTGTGTTATTTCTGGCTAATTATTTTTTCCAGTAGGAAAGAGAAAAAAAAAAAAAGTGGAGCAGCCAGAACTGATGAAGAAATATTTTATGGTAACTGTTTGCATTAATAATACTATAGAGTGTTATGATTAATCAGAAGGGTACAAACACAGCAAGCTAATTGCAGGTTGCTGCTTACAGATTTTAAGACTCAGACTAGTGCTGTAAGTGGACACAGAACCAAATCTAAACACGAAGTGGCATTACTGATTACTCTGAAGTTTGCAGCAGTGCAACCCAGATCTAAATCTTATCCATGATCTTCTTTTTCTACTTAGTTTCCCCTGTTTGGACAGGTAATTAGATTAACTGAATACCCTATTATTTGGCTTAAGTGTATGAAGGGACATGCTTTGTTCACTAGCTCATTGTGAGCCCAGCCCCACTGAAGCGAATAAGCATTCGGTCATTGACTCTGAGAAAGTTAATGACTCAGCCCTATATTTTCTGGAGAGAAAACTTGGCTGTTTATTTAAGGGGCAAGGTAAGTTCGTAAAAAGAAGAAAAATGATGGTTACTAAAAAGGACAGGCTAAGGTGAGCAGTCTGAAAAATTTTCTGTCATTTTTGGATTATGGGCATTATGTGGGTTGCAGCATTTTTCTAGGACACAGAAACAATTGCTATTTAAACAAAGAGTAAATCCAAGTCAGGGACTTGGGGTTTCATCTCCAGGCCAACCAGTTAATTACCAGGGGGGTTGAAAAAATTTCTTCTCTCATACCTCCACATTATTTTTTAATTGAACAAGCCCATTGGAGAGGTTTCGTTTTCCTGTTTACTATTTTGCCAGTTGTTGGAGGAGGTATTACAGACACGAGGATTGTTGAGCTTTTGACAAGACATATATATTCTTACATTACAAAAACTTTTCCAGCAGCACCAATGCGGAGCACAATGCTAATCAACACAGATTTTAATTACAGGTAAGCATTAACTATATTGTTATCCAATAGTTGCTAATCAGTCATTAAATAATAGTGTATTATCCTGTTAACTGCATAAGAAATCTACTAAATAGCTGTAATGAAATGCACACTTCAACTCACTTTCATTCTAATGCAGATGTCTTTGTACTTGAGATGATCCTCTGCTTCAGGAGTTGATTACAGCAGGTACTTATGGATTTTCTAAAAGTTAAGCCAAGTACTTAACTACTGTCCTGCAGTGGGATGGACTTCAGCGCCATTAAATTCACCAAGCCAGAAACGTGCATCTTTTCTTAAGCATGTCCTTAACTGAACAGAGAGAGTGCCAGAGGATGGGTTGATAGTTAAGAACAGAGCCAGATCTCTCTCTCAGTTTTACAGCATATGAAAGCATTGCACTACATTCATTTTTAAATTGGCCATTCCCAAATTCATTCCATTTTACCTGCTTTTTGAAAGAAGAGCAATAGTCACCTGCAATTTAGGCAGGGTCCTGCCTTGCTCATGTATCTCTGCTCTCTCATCCTTCTGGGAATATAAACCCTTTCAGTGATTGCACCATTTTAAGCATGGTCTTATAAAGAAACAATACAAATTTATCATCTCTGTCTGTCTGCAGAGCCATTGAATGAACACTGAAGGGCAGGGCTGACTGAGGACCTCAACAGTTCTGGATAAATACATGTTACGTGAGCAGAATGGCTCCCCAGTGCCTGGGGAGCAGAGTCTGGGCAGATACTGTCCATGTGAGGTAGACCCTCGGTGCAAAAGCAGTCCAATATGTAAGATTTGCAGCCCAGTCTGACTTATCTGCAAGTGAATAGCAGACAATTCCTGGTTATACAGCAGCCTGGGGTGCTGGGCATCTGGAAAATCAGCCTCCTGCCACAAAAATACGGAAGAAGCCATCCCCCTGAAAGGCTTCCCATATGAGATCTGGAATTGGATCATCTACATAGGACTACATAATATAGGGCCATCTATACAATAAAGCACAATCCTAGTGTTGAATGGTGGGTGTCCAGGGCCCTTTTAGATCTGGGGCCCTGGAAGCCTGTGCACCCATAGCCCATTCCTTAGGACAGGACTCTACACACATCTGTCTGTCCAGGCTGCCCATAGTAAGTTTGAAACCTGTTGGCTTATTTCAGTTACTTTTAGCAGAGAGCTGACAATACCAGAAAAAATTAAGGTCCCACATAGATTATAAAAATAGTGACTAAGAAAAGGGAGATCCAAAGGAATGTCCCACTGAAAGAAAACCTACACAAAAATCTCCCTGGCTATCTGTGTTTTTGGACTTGGCCCACACCAGGCAGCCTACGGACACAGCTGGACGACTAGCATATGGTTAGCTTGGATCTTGCCACTGAGCACATCCGTGGGGGCCTTGAAAAAGTCTGGAGTTTTATGTGGAAGTTTAAGGGGCACAGGGCTGGTAAACAAGACGTGTTATGGGAGTATCTGAGATTACAGAAGCCAGGATAGAGGCAATAAGGCTACTGCAGAAGAGGGACAGGCAGGTACGGTATAGAAAAAAAAAATCTGTAGGACTTGATACTTTCTTAATTGCATGACTCCCGCAGCAACTTGCTCCTAAATTTTGGCACTGACCATTTCTCTGCCTACTTCTCGCTTTGAAATTATATGAAATAAATTCCAGATAAGCTACCACATCTCATCATAGGATAGCCCTGAGCATCGAAGAGACAGAGACTTATTTCACCTGTGCAGTCCCTAACAATTCCATTCAGGATTTGTGTGAGCCTGATCTCTTCTGCCCAAAATATTCCATGGTAATTTGTCGCCATTATCTATTGCTTTACTAATGCTACTTCGGTAAATTATTATGATCTCAGTAAAATATTTAAGTTTTTCCTTTACAACTTTGTTCAAAGTAGTCTAACCAGAATTAGATTAATAAAACATCTGCCTTTCAATACAGTTCAAAGTATCCTAGAAAGATATATGCAGGCCCATTAATTCTGCAGTAACAAGCAGAATTTTAAGAAGCTGCTTTTAGCAATCAGGACAACTAGCCACATCATCTATTTTTCTTTAAAATGCATCTATAGTATAGCCCCCAAATCAAATATTTTGGCCTCACGGAACATATTTCACTGAGCAAAGGTACCAAAACTCAAGTCACATTAGGAACAAGAATCTAATTTTGCCTTAAAGATACTAATGTTCTGTTTACCTATATACCTTTCCATCTTCTGGGCCTGTACTGCTCCTGACTATTTCTCCCGCTAGCCTTGGGCCTCATGTGTTCTGTTCCCCTCAGCTGTCTCCATGGTCCACACATGAAATGCCTTCCTTGAGACCATCCTCTAGTTCATATTCAAATAACTCCTGAAGGCTCACTTCTTCCTTTTGTTCACTGGCATGTAATTACACTGAGGTTAATGGGCAACTAAGTATATTCTATTTATTCTCAGCTGCCTATCTTCAAGGAAAACCCATTACGTTATCAAGAAGTATATTACCAATATAATATAGTATAATACCAATGGTATTACAATACCATTACCATGACCTATTGCTGCCTTAACTGTTCTGTTTCCCATATTCCTTGTGCAAAGATAATATCCACTTCGATTCTAAGCTCATAAGAATACCAGCCTTGCTTTTTTGTTTGTCCCTCCAGCACCCACAGCACTCTGAATGCTAGCTGAATTTAATAACAGTAATGCAGCATTGCAATGAGTAACTAAGTGAAGCTTCACGAATAAGACTGTGCCTTCTGGAAATCATGCTTGACCAATCTGATAGCCTTCTCTGATGGAATGACTGGCTGGGTAGGTGAGGGCAGAGCAGTGGATGTTGTCTTTCTGGACTTCAGCAAGGCTTTTGACACTGTCTCCCATCACATCCTCCTAGGTAAGCTCAGGAAGTGTGGGCTAGATGAGTGGACGGTGAGGTGGATTGAGAATTGGCTGGATGGCCGAGCTCAGAGGGTTGTGGTGAATGGCGCAGAGTCAAGTTGGAGGCCTGTGGCTAGTGGTGTCCCCCAGGGGTCAGTCCTGGGCCCAGTCTTGTTCAATATATTCATCAATGACCTGGAGGAAGGGACAGAGTGCACCCTCAGCAAGTTTGCTGATGATACTAAACTGGGGGGAGAGGCTAACACACCAGAAGACTGTGCTGCCATTCAGAGGGACCTGGACAGGCTGGAGAGTTGGGCAGAGAGGAACCTCATGAAGTTCAACAAAGGCAAGTGCAAGGTCCTGCACCTAGGCAGGAATAATCCCATGCACCAGTACAGGCTGGGGACTGACCTGCTGGAAAGTAGCTCTGCCGAGAAGGACCTGGGAGTGCTGGTGGACAACAACTTGAGCATGAGGCAGCAGTGTGCCCTTGTGGCCAAGAAGGCCAGTGGTCTCCTGGGCTGCATTAGGCAGAGTGTTGCCAGCAGGTGGAGGGAGGTGATCCTGCCCCTCTATTCAGCCCTGGTGAGGCCTCACCTGGAGTACTGTGTCCAGTTCTGGGCTCCCCAGGACAAGAGAGACATGGCACTCCTGGAGAGAGTCCAGCGGAGGGCTACCAAGATGATTAGAGGGCTGGAGCATCTCTCCTATGAAGAAAGACTGCAAGAGCTGGGCCTGTTCAGCCTGGAGAAGAGAAGATTGAGAGGGGATCTCATCAACGTGTACAAGTATCTGAAGGGGGAGTGTCAAGAGGATGAGGCCAGCCTCTTCTCCGTGGTGCCCAGCAACAGGACAAGAGGCAATGGGCAGAAACTGAACCACAGGAAGTTCCATCTGAACCTGAGAAAACACTTCTTCACTGTGAGGGTGACAGAGCATTGGAACAGGTTGCCCAGAGAGGTGGTGGAGTCTCCTTCGCTGGAGATATTCAAAACCCGTCTGGATGTGATCCTGGGCAATATGCTCTAGGTGACCCTGCTTGAGCAGGGAGGTTGGACTAGATGATCTCCAGAGGTCCCTTCCAACCTAAACGATTCTGTGATTCTGTGATTCTACTGCAATTCAAAAGCAGTATTACTTAAATACTATTTTAGATACTACTCCTACTACTTGTTAAACACATTTCCTATGTTTTTATTAAAAACAAAATAATATAATGTACAATACTGTAATGCCACTTGAAACAAAATTTAATGTCAGCCATATAAAAAAAATCTGGGGAGAAAAAAGGCTACCTTTTATCTACTCTGTATGTGGGATATTGACTTTAGGGGAAAAAGAAGGTACCACGTCTACCTACAGTGGCATATTATGGAACCTAACAAGATGATCTCTGACTATTTGGTGGCTCAGGCAAATATAAGAGAAAAAAGAAGCTCACAACTTTTTGCAGTAGCTGTTTATGAGGACCTACAGCTGTTGCTTTAGAGCTGGCAGCTCTCTACTACAGGTGCTGGGTCTTCCTACATATTTCTATATCGTTTATCATCATAGGGCCCAGTATTCTTTGGGGGATGTTAAGTGTTTAATACAAATATTAAATAATAATAGTATTGTAGGATCTAAGGTAGCTCATTTTCCCCCAGGATCTGCTGATATTGTCTTCTCTTTCCTTTATATACTAGACGGGCCTAATATTTCAAAGGCGTTCAGTGCTAAAATACCCATCAAGCTCAGTGGAGTTAGATTCAGGCCTGACACTTAAGATGGGTTTGATAATTTTCAATCCTACCTTTATTAGCAAATATTTCATGTTCAAAGACTGGCAGCTACAGTGACTGAAGTCTCTGTCCTTCCTCTGTAGCAGCCTTTCCTTGTAACCTTTTCATGACATTCTCAATCCAGAGCAGGGAAGAGGCAAAGGGCAGTGAGAAGGAGAAACACAATTGCTACAGACTACCACTTTATCCTTCTGAGGAAACTATTGCCCGCTGGTCTGAACTGTTAATAGGTTAGCTATGCTGGTATAACGTACAAAATAGGGTATCTGTCTACCTATCTATTTATCTCATTTAGGCAGACTAGAAAGGTCTTTTTTTTCCCTTGCAGTCTACCAACCCTTTCTATGAAAGAATTGGTTTTACTAGCATCCAGTGGGATGGACTCCCCTAACTTGGTAAGAAATACATCTGAATAATTGAAGCAATACTAAATAAAATTTTAGAGCCCCTTTTCCATAAGCGAAATCAACAATCCATGCTGGGCCATTATTAAAAGTGCAAGATGGAATTTCTATCCCGGAAAAGTCTATTTTGAGCACTCTAGATTCAAAGCCTGCAACTTGTCTTTGGAGGGAAAAAGAACCGCATTACTTCAAAATGCCCTAGCTTCTCTGTTTTCCTAATGTTTATTTTTTTGCAGCTTTGCTCTATTTTCCCATCCTAACCCTGACACACCTACACTGGCTCCCCACAGGGGGATCGCAGTGTTATTGCATGAACTCGTCAGAAGAGCGCACTGTATAGTAAGAGAGAGTAGCGCTGGTGTCATGCAACAAGTCTTGTGAGCAGAATTAATATCCTTTATTAAATTAGCTGATATAATTGAATGAAAGTTATGGGTCCAAACGCTTACTCAGCTATATCATCTGGTCCAACAACAGTTATTACCTTTCCTTACAAGCCTTGCTTTCCTAGTTAGAGATACAGTAAGCACCTTCCATGTGGAAGCTGGAATAGGTATCCTCTGTAATGCATAGTGTACAGATTGCTTCGAATGCTTGATGATATGACACCTCATAAAATTACCTCCATGTTAAGAACTCTGTGGAAGTTTTATAGCAGGATACATTTTATCGATGCTAGTAGAAACAAACTCTACTTTTTCTGACGCAAGAAGTGAACGGGGTCGGAACTTCTCATACTATATTTAGGTGCTTGCATTCTGATTTAATTCTAAATTAATGTACGTAGAATACAATTTTGCAAACAAGAATAGAATAGAATTTACAAGAATAGAATAGAAACAAAATAGAATTTAATGTACTAATGCATAACACTTTTCATCAGATACACTGTAGCCTGACAGATTTTTACAATTAGTGTTACTTCTTTTTTTTAGTGAAGTAATATATGTCTAGTCATTAATAACTGCAATATAATACACAGGATCCCCATAGTTTTCTTGTTCCTTTTTTTTCTGCATTAAGAAAAAAGCAAAGAAAAAATATCACTTAGTGTCACTAGAAGATGCATGCATAGCTAAGAATGAATGCAGACTCCGTGCTCAAAAAAAGTATTAAAGCATTAGAGCAGGCATTAGTAATCCCATACTATGTAATTTAGAACAACTCACAGGCAAAAAGAAAGATAACCAAGATAAAAGTAAAATAAAACAAACAAACAAGCAAAAAATCATAAAAAATTAGAAAATTTCCTCATATAAGCTAACTAAATATTTGTAACAACAATATCAGGATGTTTCAGGCAGTCACAAAACAGCCTGATTGAATGATAATCAAATTAATTATCTACACTAACTAAATAGTAGAGAGCCCAGGTTGAAATTTAATAAAGCATGCTGCGTGAAGATGCTTAAAGATAAATCATAGCTTGTGACTCTGCAAGCATAATTTAGTTTAAAACATCACATTGTTTCTGCAAGTTGTATTTGTTAAAGCTATGCCAAAGTTTCCAGTATTTCCAAAGGTGATATGTTTCTACTGCACTGGTTCATATAAGTTAAGATCTATTTATCCCTGTTTTTAGTCTCATTTCTCCATCCACACCCAGTAACTCCTTGTCAGCAGGACAATGTGTTTGGCATGGATTTGGTGCATGGAGTAACCTGGGGCCAGCTGTTTGCCAGAGCTTGTTTCTGCCTTTCCCCATCTTCCCTCTTCACCTCATGGGCCTGTGGTTCATGGGCACCAGTTGTTCACTTAATAGATATGCCAGTGATACATGACCCTCTGCACATACAGATAATCCTCATTTTTATTTGGATGCTTCCTTCCCTACCCTGAGATGTCCAGAATATAGCCAGCGTAATCTCAGCTGCATATGGGGCTTCCTCAGGAACCTGCAGCTGGAGGAGACATGGCTACTGGGTTGCGCCTCACACAGGGACACCCAGCTCCTGCCGCAAGTATTGGAAAGCAGATGCCAAAACCCCAAAATAAACCTGGTCCTTTTAGTAGCCTGGGAAAAGGGAGGGAAATTAAGACTGAGCAGGACTTCAACGCAACTTCCCTCTCCTCTCCCAGCTTGTGAGATTTGGGGCACTGGGATCATGCAGTGGCAAAGTAGGAGCTTGCCGGGTGTTAGAAAGCAACTTCCCAATGGTTAAAAAGGGGTTGTCGGAGCGCAGCGTGCTATTCGATAAACATACCCTCGCAGCCAGGGGGGCCGTGCCACGGTCACGGCTGGTAGGTTGCAGCGCAGCCCCCCCCAGCCGCCGTGGGTGCGTGGGCCAACGTGGCAGAACACTGCGGCTGGCGGCTCACCCGTGGGGAAGGGTGGCCCGGGGGCAATGGGGCAGCCTCAGCTCACTGCAGGAGACCAACAGGGCTGTGCTGACAGTGCAGGCGGGCATATAGCTCACGGCAGTGTCGGGACACTGTGCTCCTGTAGCACACCTAGACTGTGCATGCACGCACACTGGACTGAAGTGCGCACCGAGGACCCGTAAGGTTGATTATAATGCCACCTGTAGGAAGTACTTTTCCTCAAATATTAACCTTCTGTTTTTTCCATATGCTCCCATACGGTCCAGTTTTTCTTCCTAAGCAGAGCTGTACTAGAGCTAAGAAATCACAGCTAAGCTTTACTTTTGTGCCTGTAATGTCAAAATCCGAAGTTACCTGACTTTGATAAATCCAGGTTTTTAAAAATAATCTTAATTTAAATATATTTCACCTTTTCCTCCCCTAACGTAACTTCTTAAGAATAATTTGCATTGACAAGATAAATGCAATTTGATAGGATTTGTCATGAAATATTTTCATCTATGCCTGGTAGGAGTTTGTGAGAAGACTCAGTTTGCCTTATCTCAGTGCTCTTTCTGCAGCCTTCTCACTTTGCATCCTTGTTGCAGTCTAAATATGTCCAGATCCACATATGTAGAAAACTCTACAGAATCCAGATATAGATTCTATAGATTCTCTCTAGATCCAGATCTATTAATCTTCAGAGGAGCAGAAGGACAACCTGGATTGGGATGTAATGGAAAATATATTATTAATCACTCAAATAATAGGTGAAATAAGGAATAAGCACATATGGCCATATTCAATTCTCATTAATGCTTATCAAGAATAAAATAATGAGACAATAAAAACGCTTAAACTTTCACGGGTTTCTCTGCATGGTGTCTGAAAACAGACGTTGTTAGCAGAGTGACTACAATCTTACCGATGGCAGAAATGTGCAAATGGTTGTGAGAGGTTGAAACAATCCACTTCAGGAGGAGCTCCGAACAATAAAGCGCCTCTGTTTTCCAGTGAATTGCACATATGCACACAAATGCTCATCCATAATGTGAATTTAAAATAATCCTGATGGGAGTGAGGGAAGGGGAGGGATGGGACAAATGGAAATAACGAGACGGGCTTTGACCCTTTGTGTCAGAAAACAAAGCTTTCTAGTTAGACTCGGAGATACCAGCTCCCACTTGACATGGTTTCAAGAAACATACGCACATTCTGGCTTCAATCTGTCCCTAAAGGACATGTACACCAAGCAAAGCTTGCTTACAAGTCACCCAAGCGCAACATGATGGTTTTAAGTGGAAACAATGAATAGAATCGATGTAATTAAAAATCTAAACCGAATTGGGCAAAATTGCTACAGCTTCACTTTACAAAGTCAGGGAAGGACGGGAATGGAGGATCTGAAATACAGTTATTTGGCACTGGGTCACTATAAAGATGAATTAGGGTTAATTTTCTTCCTGAGTGTAGGTCAGGCGCTGTGCTGAGGCACAGTGCTCATTTTACTGAATATGTTTTGGCCTACTTACAACTTTAGAAAATAAATATTACAATGTTAAATTAAATATGCTCTGTGACAAGGACTTGCAAGAGTGGGAGAATATGATTTATACGCAATTGGCTCATATATACCATCTAATATGATATGCACATTGTAACGAAAGCTCAAGGGTCTGATCTGCAGTGCAGAAATGCTTTACAATCCTCTTTCAGGTTGCATGTTGTTTTTTCCTTCCTCTTCTTCTTCTTCATCTTTTTTTTTTAATGACTACACAAGTTAATTAGTGGCTATGTACTCTGTCTCTTTGCCTGGCCTAGCTTATCCCTACCGCAATAAATCTCTTTTCTTTCCCTCTTCCAAGGATCATTACAACATTAGCCAGCACTGTCAACAAAACTAATTGAAAGCCACCTGCTTTTAGGATCACTCTAATGAAAAACAGCAAAGTTAAGAAACAAAATTCAATCAACTTTCTAATAGTCTGTAATTTCCTATTAATTCACACAAATGTAGAGGTAGAAAAACGACCAAGATCCTTCTTTTCACTGCTGGCGTTATCGTCCACTCCTCCTTACAGCTGTATAATTAGAAATAATTATTTTTGCTACCTAAATCTCTCATCACTCCTTAAAGTGGAACTAATAGTATTAAATTTTGTCTTTTCAACTGGAGCTGTGTGAAAAAGTAAAGTACTTGCAAATAGCCTTCCTATTATAAGCATCTGTTTTCTTTGCTAAACATTTGGGCCCTTTTTAATTAGGCCTAGATTTAGCAAAACTTTCAAAGATGTCCAAGTCCACTTAAGCACTTTTACACAAATGATCTAAATCCCATTGTCTTCGATGAAATTCAAGCACCTGCAAAAAACGTGGGCAAAGGCTGACTGTGCTGGATTGAGTAGGTATAGATTTCCAAAAGGGGGCCTTGCGCCCCAAATCTACAAAGCTCTTCAGCACGTGCTGAACCTCAAGCAGATGCTTAAGTGCTATTGAAGTCAATAGGAAATAAGCAAGATAAGTACTTTGTTACCATGCACAGGAGCACACAATTTAGTCAAGTGAGCATGAGTAAAGGAAACATTCTTGAGCTAACTTGATGGCTAAATTGTTTCCCGTAAATAATTTCCCAGCTCCCCCTTAATCATGGAGAAATAAGCCTGGAAAAGGATAAAAGTGACTGATGTATTTCCGTTAGGCCAGCCAAAGAAAAATACTGAGGAAAGAAAAGGAAAGAAAAAAAGGCAAAACACAGGACAGACAGTACCAATGACTGCTTGGGTTACAGTAGGGCTTAGATGTCCCAGTAAGGCTAGACGCTGTGCAAACATGTCAGCAAGGCTGTTCTGCAAAGCAGGGATGCCTGCAAATGTGACATGTGGAAATCCCTTTGAAGTCACTCAGAATCCAAACATGCAAACAGTTTATACGACGAAGCCATAAGGCTTAAGCTGTATCATTAATTGCTATCAAGTGCGTTTAAGCGCAAGACAAGACAAGACAAGAAGACAAGGCCACCGAAGATATAAACAGCTGGGGAAGAAAAAACATAGGGTCATAGATAATATATTGACTGTATTTAATGGACTACTGTTTACTTCCTAGAACTGTAAACATATCATTATTTTTCCTACTTCAAATTTGAATGAAATACATTTAAAACAATGCAGGTGATGTGCAGTATGAGATAAATTCTACCTTCATGCAAATATATGCATCTCTCATCAATTATAGTAACGAGATATGCAAAGAGAGGTCAGAGGAAAATAATTTGATCCGCTGAAATATACACTGGGTATAGTGTTTGTGCACACACGAAAGAGCAAGGAGTACTATCATCACAGAGCCTTCCTGAAGAGGGCAAATTCCCACTGCTTCAGAAAGCAGACTGACACCTACAGAAAGTCTGGGGATCTAGAAACAAGGTGAGCTCCCTAATTTGTGAACCCACAGTCTCAATGACATAATCATTAGTACAACAAGCAGAAACGGCTTAAAAATAAAGGAGTACAGAGGAACGAAAGGAAGGAAAAAATACCAGTCAGGAATAATTATCACAGTGTATAAAACTTCCTGCTCCTGTATTATCATAAATCGCAAAGTTTTATTGATGCATATTTTATCACAGCACTCTTGCCATATGTGATCTGAAGATTCAGAGCCTGTCCCCAGGGACAACGGAACTGATATGGATAATCAAGAATTCCTTTTATGCTTGCCTCAACACAGTCGCAGCTCAGATTGAAATTAACATCTTTTACAATGAAACACCAGTTTGCCGCCACAACCAGACACGACAGCTGGAGAGAAAGGGCCTGCTCATCCAGTTACTCCTTCAAGTCTCCATTTCATTGTGGCCTGCGAAGATGTAAATATGTACAAAGCAATGATGGCTGAATACCAGAAAAATGAATCTGCATGCAACCTGCCTCCTGAAGAAACGGGGAAGGAAGTGTTCAAAACAAATCTGGGGATGAAAAGCCAGGATCAGAGGCAGCCCCTGAAAAAGCAATGAAGAGGAACCCAAGAGCTTTGAACTTTTGTAGTCTATCTGGATTAGATAGGGTGCTGTTCACTCACACACGTGTGGGCATGCACATGGAGTGCAATTCGTGCCCAGGAAGAAAACTAGCACAGGGCTCTATCCCATTCAAATCCTCCAAAGCAAGGATTTCATCCAGGGCCCTAAATAACAGCGAGGATTGGGCCATATTATCACTGGGGAAACATCAAGGCTGCTTCCTATGGGAGGCGCTCACTCCTGGTAATCTTTTTATACAGGTTGCTTCCACCAGTAGATCGACCCCATTTCTCACGCCGGTGAGAAGAGGGGCAGGAAAGTTATTTTACTGCCTTCCCCACAGGTCTATATGTCGCCCTCATCACCATAGCATCTGAACGCCTTCCCTTGGAGCGTTAAACAACCAACATCTGTCATGTGCAGCTCATTCTCCCTCCCATCCTCTTCCCAAGAGAGAATGGGGTATGCAGTGTCGTGTTTTGTTTTGGCAGGGCTTTGTTTTTGTTGTTTTAAAACTACATGCTGCCATATGTTAGGGGGAAAAAAATGCACCTCGCTTGTGAAGGAGAAAGTGGTTGGGTTTGTGACAGTCATTAATTTCTGAGGGAGTCAGTGCCAGGGTCTCAGCCTGGCCTTCAACAGGTACAGCTTCATGCTGGCTTCTGGAAAGGTGCAAACTCTGCAGCTGTCACATGGAGCTGGAGTAGATAACACACTGGAATCACACCTCTTTCAGGTATAACAGTGCTTCAAGTCCAGCTTGAGCATGTGTTTACCTACTACAATATTTCAAAACAGCCAGTTGTGTTATGCTACATGCTGGGACAATATATAGTAAAGCCTACTGTGTTGATCACTGGCGTTTTTCTTTTTCCTGAGGAATGTCATGTCATTTAGAGGTTCTCTCCAAACAATCCCTAGAGAAGCATCAAAAAAGGATATCAATTTAAGTTTTGAACCATATACATGGGCAAATATGTTGTTAGAGGTGCAAAGACCTTCAGGAAGCATTCAAAGCCCATTGCATTGCCTTCAGTATAGATCAAGAAATAAAGCACACAAAGGAAGGCCAATGCAATGCCACTTTCCTAATCTTGAGTTCTTGTCTTCCTACAGATTGCAGAAAATAGTACTTCTACAGCTTAACATTATGGATGAGCTCAGGCTAAAAACACATGTAACAGCAAGCCCATTAGGGTCATTATCAGGTAATGCAGGGAAACAGTTACTTATATCACAGAGGACAGAAGACTATGAAAAGGAGATGGATATATGGCAGAACTGCAGTGTAAGGACCTAATTTATTTCAGCAGCAGAAAGAATAGCGCTAAGTCAGAAGAGTTTTCAGTGGATAGGTAGGACAGGGCAGGACCTGTTACCCTTCATTCAGGGACTGTCACTTTCACTTTTCTATAGGCTAAGGAATTTGGGAATTTCTTGCTCCTTATCGCACTCAGTAGGCAAATCTCATTGGAAGGGCTGGTTCCCAAACCTTTAAAACTGTGTGCATTCATGAAGGAGAGTCATCTGGAGGTCACTCACTCTCTTTTCCATCTTATTATTAATTGACACATTTCCCAGAATCTGCTTTCATAGGAAGCTAATATGGCAGGGATTTAATATTGGAGATGTTACCTTGCACCCTAAGGAAACTTGGAAACACAGTTTCACATGACCAGGATTTCTTCAGGCTCACACACACAGTGATGACTGCAAACTCACTCAGACTATGAAGTCTAGACTAATTTGGGATCATCTGAAGGGAAATGCAGCAGTATCTATTATTTTTATTTTTACAAGAGATTTAATAAAAGTTATCTACTATGAACATGAGCTTTTTATATCAGATTGAAAAACAAAATTTTCATCTTGCAAGAAATTATAATATTTGGCATTTCCTCCGAATCAGGCTAAAAAGCCAAATTAAAGTAATTTCTCTCCCTATAAACATTTTAAAATGCAGTTTAGAAATGCAAAAATGTTAGCTTCTACGTTAAGAAATGAAATATTTTGAAGTTTCTGAAACAAAATACTGCTGAGGAGGAAGGATGTTGAAAACACTGCTCTTTGATTCCACCTGAATGGCCACAGCTGCGAGCCGATATTCTTGGCCCCTTTGCCTCTATCTACCTGATGGATCTTTCTCCCTACCAGGCATGATGGTCTCACTGTGCTGGAATTGCCAAGATGCTTCATATGAGTGCAAAATCCCATCTTAAATCCAAAATATATATTTCAGCCAGATTTTCCTCTGTTGAGTATTTTGCCAAAAGATTTATTTTCCCTATGAATATTTTCAAATTCAATGAACTGTCTTTATCAACAGACAAATACTTAGTTTGACACTTTTGGGATCAAACCTAGTTGTTTTATGATAGCTTGCCTTTTCAATCCTTTGAGAGGGACTATCAAGATAGGTTGGATCAAGCTAGTGCCTCAGCGCGGTGTCTAGATAAAGAAGGACTTTGAAAACCATTTTAGATTTATCCTTCACAATAGCAAGTTTAAAAAGTACTGTTTACAAGCAACTCTTTATGTCATTCTTTTCATGATAATGTTGATTTTAAAATTTATTTTACCCTGGGAACAAGAAATACAGCAGGAAGAAACATTTTTTCCTGCAAAACTCTCAATAAGGTAGAGACTTCATCAGGTATCTATGTAAGGTCTGCTACAACAGATGGAAACCCCTAGTCAAATTAGGTCATCAGTGTAATACAATGATAGGAGTATATTAATTAAAAAAAATCATAGATCATCAATGACGCAAAAAACAGTTGCTTACTATGATACTAAAATCATATCTGGAGTCAAATTTCATTCTCATTTTGCTAGCATAATTCCATGGAAACCAGTGAGCTTGCGTTGGTATATTAAAGAGCAGAATAACATAGGGATATGCCACGTTGTAGAGATTTTTTACATTATCCTCAGAAATATCCAGCACAGGTTATTTTCCCAGACAAGATACCAGACCTATTAGACCACCAGTCTGTCCTGAGATAGTAAATCCTGAATCTATAAGATAAATAGAGTGTAGCTAAACGGGAATATGGCCTATGGGGCTAAATCTGTCCCCATTTAAATCATACTGTTTTCATTGCTGTACTGGTGTAAATGGTAGTTTTATGTATGTGTCCAGAAGAGAATTCAGCTGCAGTATTTCTTTTCTACTGCTGAAATATTAGCATTAAAAAGGCAATATTTTAGGAAAGTCATATAAACATAGTGCCTATAATACAATCAATTTTGTTGGAATTATTTCATATCAGAACTTTCATCCTTGAAATGATATCCCTTGCTTTGTGAAATGTCTTAAAATTTAAAAATGTTATTTGAAGTAAGACTCGACAGTACATTACCTGGTAAAAAAATCAAAGTACTTCTTTTTTCCCAAGCCCAGAAGAATTAATTTTATTGCCACTAAGAAGTACAGACACCCAACTTTTGAACAGGAACTGACCAAATATTTCTGAAAACCCTGCACACAATTAGCTTCATGTAAGGGCCATCTTTCAAGTACAATCTTTTTCTACCTCTGAACTCCGAAAGCTGCTCATCAGATTCAGCAAAATCATGATATTAATAGAGAACCATTTATCAAGCCTGATAGGTTTGTTAGAGGCATACTTCTCTAGTTAACCAACATTGTAAAAGCTTCTTTTGAGCTGGAATGCTCTTCTCAGTAATCTTAAGGATACTGTTAAGGTATCCTGATTTATCTATGTCTACTCCAAGTTTCCCACACCAGCGTTTCTTCAACTATGGTTGCCATGCAGTGCTGCCCTAAATCGTGGTGCTCCGGTGGCAGAGGATCTCCCAAGAAGCGGGACGCTCCCTGGCTGCAGTGCAGTGCCATGACCTCGTCCCAGCCCTGCGAGCCAAGATGCTAAATGTGAGCCCTGTTACGGCAGGACTTACACCAGCCTCACTTAGTGCTTTGTGCACAAGGCATTACTGGTGGAAGTAGAAAGCAAACAGTGCTACCATCCCCACTGACCTCGGGTTTGTGACTCATGGCTGCGAAATTCTAGGGGAGGTTGAGATGCCGAAGACAGACTTTGTCTGGTGGATGTGGTCCTGGACTGGGAACCAAGACGCTGACTCCGCTGGTTGGCTTCACCACCACCTTGCCCCTTGAGAGCCCACTTTGCTCTCTGGACTTCATATCCTATATTTAGTCTGCCTTGTGTTTTTGGTGGGCTGGTCAGAATGTGTTCAGCAACATTTTGATTTTTTTCATATATTCTCTTTCAACTAAAAAACTCAGATTTTTCTTTCTTTTGGCACAAACACACCAACTTCAACATGTTCCAAGGAATGATTTCTCAGATCAGATGTCTTTCTTGTGACTTTCAGGGAGATGCAAATCAAAATCTTGACCTATTCTTTCATAAATATGAGCCCTCTGACAAGCCTGTTGCCTGAACACAGAATTTTTAAGTGCCTTGCTTTCCTTTCAATTCATGATGATTTGGAAAATTAAGAAGCTTTCACAAAAACCAAAATGTGGTCTCCCAGCTCCAGTGTTTGGATTATAAGCTCTTTCATGTTGCCCTATTTCTTACTATGTGCCTGGGCACAGCCTAGCACACGGATTTGCCTCATACCAAACACCTGCAGGCACCTCTATAACATAAATTATAACTACAAATAGAAGTTTTACCTTTGCCTGATGCATCAGTATTAGAAACCTAAAGCCCGTGTATTCCCTCAAGCACTCACATCCACATTGTGGACAAAAGCAACACAATCCCTGTTGTTTTCAGGAGATTCAGAGCCAAACTCAAACACTGCCCTTTTCTAGACACATGCTGCCATCAGATCATGAACCGGCTTTGGCAGTGGGAGAGCATAATGGTGGCAGAACTTGTGCTAAGGCTGGACCCTCCTGGACCCTGCCCTGGCCTCCTTTCTTCCCCCAGGTTTGCTTAGCTCTGTTTGTAGCTCTTATTTATTGGCACCACTATAGCACAAGTTTCAGAGGGGGCAGCACCATTTTTACTCGCCTTTAACTTAAACATTTAACATACCATGTCTGTGATTTGTCTAGTTGCACAGGTTTGTGAGGCAGGAATACAGAGGTTACTTTATGAGTGCTGATAATACCCGACACATGGCAGAGGACAAGGCTATAAAACAATGGTAAAAATGACTTGGCATCTGAATCTTCCTCCTCTCCCTCTTTTTTTACATCCTGTAAACATTACTGGAAAAGATTGTACTGCAAAGTCATAAATAAAGTATACTTGTCAGAAAGCTACAGTCTTAAAATATTCTAATGGTTTGTTTCTGTTTTTACCATAAATTGTTTATTGGTCAATATGGCTAGAACTTTCAAATGTATTCTGCTTTACAGCTTACTGATATTATCTTTGTTCTAAACACTTTCATGTGGTATCAAGCCTTCGAGAAAAACAGATGCTACTTTTCTTCACTGATGAGAGATTTTCCAATGATGATCATTCAGGTTGAGCAGCATTACATTATCCTATGTTTCTTATCTAACAAAAATTGTTAGTATTTTCATTAAAGGAGAACTGTATTATTATTACTAAAGTTAACATTGGCAATGGGGTTATGCAGCAGGTAGAAGTTGCCTATGCAGTAAAACAAATCAGAAAAGAAAAATCTCTGATTAAAAAATCACTCTAATTTGTATTCTACTTCACTACGTCATGTAAATGTTCTTCAAGTAGCAGTCTGACATTGTGAAATGGTACCCTGATGAGTAAATTATTGTAGAAAGGAATTCATCAAAGCAATAATTTCAGATATGTGTCTGAATAGTCCATGAACACACAGAACCCAAGCTATCTCTTTAGCCAGAGATGACACCAATCATTGACATATGAGAAAACAGATTTTCTTCCTAGTCTCCTGGAGCCCTGCAATGCAGGGGGTCTTCTGATAAAGCAACTATCCTGCAGAGAGATGCATAGGATGATGCTTTAAATCAGAAGTTAAGAGGTTCAACCCCCTCCTGATAGTTCCTAAAGACGCTAAAGACAGACCAATGGACTTAGAAAAAAAATTAAACGCACATAATGGCTGATAGATGGGATAATCACTGCTGTGGAAGTCAAATAAGCTATGACATTGGATAATTGCTCCTTCAATAAATAACTTGATAAGTTCGTGGAGAAAGGAAGAAGATAATTTATCTCAGAATAAACAGTCTTCATCCACCAACTCTTTGAGCACAATTTGGCAAGTAACTGTGGCTACCTGGGGAATTTGGATGCCTGGTTGTCATTTAAAAATAGTGGGAGCTTAATGTCCACATTTGAAAATCTTAGCCATGCACTCCTGGGACAGTCACATTAGCTAAAAAGAACTGTCCACCGCAAGGATATTAACACTGAAGCACTCATATCAAAAAGAGACAACAATGTGGATAAAAGGATAAAAAAGTACATTAAATGGTTATCTAAGATAATTTTAACGGAGTTTTGTTAAACTGACATATGAAGAAGAAAACAAATAGAACAACTTCTAAGTTATTTTTGATATTATAGTTATTGATGTTTCAACAAAAAAAAAGACTGTATAATCAAAGGAATAAAAGTGACAAATGATTTTAATCAAAATGCATTCTCAAGGCTGAGAGCTTGCACTAAAAAAATAGACACCTACCTGCCACACGTTGTTATATATGTTTATTCTACATACACCTCTGTACAACTGCGTTGAGGATTAGACAGGTAATACAGCAGAGCTCCTTCTCCCGGGGTGAGAAATGAAATGAATGAGATGGACACGAAGAATAGTTAGTAGTTCTACGGGTATCACTATCACTAACCTCAGTGTATTAATTGCCTGGCTAACAGTCAAGTATTTAGCAGTCATCACAACACAAATGAGTCTTACTGGGAGCTCCTCCCAGTCCCTCAGAGCAGCGTGAGGGGAAGCAAGAAGGCACTTGAGGAGCAATATGGGACAAACAAGCAAGGAAAACAGTTAGACAGAGGCTGACAACTCATTAGTGTACTGCTCCTGTTTTTTTTTTTTGGGGGGGGGGCATTACCTCTTCTCTGCAATGGAAACTAACATCTTCTTCCTCACTCCTGGATTTAATGTTGAGACATATCACATGCATGAATCAGCATAACCAGTCCACCTAAAAATAGTGGATCCTCTACCACAGCATATTTAACACAGTACAGTTCCATTATGCCCCTAATAATGCCCCTGAACTTGCCCTAATGAGGATTAACCTTTCTGAGGTCTAGACCATACAAGAAAGGTTTTGTCATGATTCAATTCAAAATTTCTATGTAATGGTTCCAGCTCTAATTGATTTAACGTGTTGCTGATAGATGCCTTTGTCTTGACTTCTTGACGAGCTGTCACCCGAAACTCCACAAACAAAATTGGGAACCTGATTGTCTTATAAAACCCCTCCAATTCCCCTGTACTCACCCAGAGAATTCCTGTGGGATTAGATGCTGTTATTCCAACCTTTATTTGTAACCGTAAATGCTTTCTGCCATGCTCACATATAAGCCTGCTATTCGTCTTTCTTCTGTATTAGTCCCTACCGAAGCTTCAGGCAAATTCTGTACCTGCTACTGATCCAATCTGTCCTTCTTTTTCCCTGTTTGTCATTTCTTTCTCTTTGTTTCCCTATTCAAATGCTCTATTTTCTTGCTTTCCTATAGCTTCTTTCTCTGTTCAGTCTCTGCAAGGTTTTGTCGCTATTAGCGTTATTTTCTCTCAACTCTCTCTGTCCTCTCGAAAGCTGGTTTGACAGATTCTCACCTGTCAGCTGCTCAAAGGCTGATTTCAGATCCTCCTCTGGGCACCTTGCCTAAGTGTTTCCTGTGCTACAAGCGCTGTGCTACGACGCTGGTTCAGCTCATGTTCTGCCAGGGCAATTCGCTGCCGAGGACGGTTCGGAGGACGTTAAGGCGCAGGGCTGTGGGCAACAGGCATTAGTCTGATAGCGTCAGCAGTTCACCACTGCCTTACAACAGGCCTAGTGGCTCTTCCCCTTGTCATATTAAGGACTAGTCACTTGAGGGGATCTCCCCTGGGTGTTCACGGGACGCCCAGAAAAGATGGTGCTTGGGAGCAAGCTTGCCACCAAAACAATTTTACTGGCTTGTGCTCACTCCCTCTTGCCTTAGAGAGAGAGATGTTTATGAGGATCAGGCAGCCCTCATTGCTTGCATGGTGGCCGCACATTTCCATTTCACTATCTTTCTAAAAGAGACCTAGCAGTATAGCAAACCCATATGGGAAGCCCTGACCAAACAGCCAAGAGGAGTGGGCCCCCTCAAGAGATACAGAAGTCGTTGATGCATGCGATCCTCCTCTGAAACCAAAAGAAAATGAGATGCATCACTGTTCCACCCTCTTCCCAAACTTCCCTTTCTGCGGGGGTGCTACATGCCATACATGGCCTCAAGGGTCCTTCATGAGGCATGTGGGTTTCTTCACTCACTTTCCCAAAAACACTCTTGCTGGGAAATCTTAAAATATGAAACCTGCAAGTCAAGCTCTGTGTAATATGCATCTGAAGGATGAACATCCTCCAGTTTATGTTTGGATTTGAGGATGTTTTTGGGTAAAACTTCAAATTTTTGGCTGAGAAATGCTTTTAAACCATTTAGGAAGTTCTATTTTTCAGAAGTTAGGCTCCTAATTCTCACTGAGAGTCAGTGGAGCTTATTCCATTAAAACACCTCTGTCCTTTCCAAAAGGATCTTAAAATTAAAAAATAGACTCATTTCAGCAGAGGGCTAAGCACACAGAAGGCATTCAATATATAATAACCTGGTGAGGTATCTATACTCTTCTTGTCTGTCTTAAGAGATTTGCCAAGTAGTGATCTACTACTGCTATTTTAATTTATGTTACACCCCATGATTGCATTTCTAAATTAAACCCATACAAGCAAGGAAATTTATAGTTAAGCCTTTCACTCAATCCTTAACTTGCTCTGCTGTAACTAAGTTACATATTGCAAGGGTTCTTAACTATGTGTCACCATACCTAGGCATGTAGAAAGGTTAATTACAGAGACTCATTTTTAACCTTCGAATAGCTTCTGCAGTAGTCTTAAAGGAATCATGTAGAATAATTCAACCCCAGTGCGCTGTCCGCTTGAAAACTGACAGACCCTCTTGGGCTACCTTACTAGGTGTCTTATAGTTCAGCTGGGCAAACCCTACACAGTCTGGTGAATGCCTGCTGCATTTAGTCCATCTGCACAGAACCTCAGAAGTATAGATAAGGCCTTTGCAGTAAACCTTAAGGCCCTCAGCCCTTCTGCAAAAAAGCAAAATAATTTGCTCAGCAACAAATCCGCATGTGTTCGCCTGCACAGCAGTCCTAAGCAGCTCCATTGCTTCCCTCTTTGGTGAGGACATGGACATGAACTAATGCCTTGAGCCCAACCAGCAGCACCTCAATGCTGTCACCATGAGAAAAGTCAGTAGCCCTCAATTCAAATGGTAAAAGGAGAAAATCAAGAGAGAAATTCAGCAGGTAGTCTTGTAACCTGATGACTAACATGTTTCACTGATGCTAGTCTAAGTTTGGACTGGTTACGGGCTGCGTATCAGGCCCTGCATATTCACACTTTTGAGGAGCTATTATAGAAACAAGAGAGAGAAATATTTTAAGCATACAAAATGCATTTGATATCGTACCTTAATTCTGAATATCTGATATTTCTGTAATATATTTCTTAGCATGTGAGCTATATATGTGAGCTTTTTAAAATAAAAAAAAACGTAGTTTAAAAAATAGATCCTCCTGTTGGTGTATGAAATGCTGCTTTCATCCATACATTCTTTAACTGAGGATCTTTGTTAATTCCTTCACAACTGTTACAGTTTCTTATACGATTTCTTCTTTCTATACTTTTCAAAGGTGAACTCTACCATGGAACACCATCCTGACTTACCTAGCAGTCAGAGACGGTGATGGTGATTTTTAAGTGTTTAATTTTCAGATGAAATGCATGCATGTGAAAATGTAGGTCTTATACATGTATTACAGCCATTTTTTATAGTCCTATCCCTTTTTTAACTACCCAAGGCATTCTGATTACAGAGCTACAAAGTAGTCTATTTAAAGTTGAGTTTTACAGTAATTAAATCGGCACAAAAAGCATATAGAACAGAAAACATTTACTTTTCCTTCCTCTTCTTATATTGCCAAATATACTTAAATCAAGCTTGTTTCAAAAACTAACATTCCCAGGCTAACTAAGGACTTCCATATCAACTTTCAGTTTCAGACAAGCTGTTACTACTGAATTAGAAACCTTTGGCAATTTTTTCCCAATGAAACGCAAATGATGACATATCGTTAACTAGAAGCATTACACCACCAAAATACTGAGACGTGTCTTGCGTGCCTCAAACTTCCCTTTCCTTAAGTGCAATGCCTTAGAGGCAGCAGTGTTTAAATGGTACAAAGTGCTCTACTACCACCAGCCTGAATCTTTATTTAGGAGAACAAGCTTCA
Source organism: Struthio camelus (assembly GCF_040807025.1). Classification (NCBI taxonomy): domain Eukaryota; kingdom Metazoa; phylum Chordata; class Aves; order Struthioniformes; family Struthionidae; genus Struthio; species Struthio camelus. Next base: position 91,720,676 of record NC_090943.1, on the reverse strand, counting down.
CATTCTTTCCTTCTCACGCAGTATATGAGCATGTTCAGCCCCTCCATAAAACACGCTCGTACACTATTGCTGTCTAAAACAAGGTACAGTACTGACATGACAGATTCATGTTCCCAGCTGTGACATAAGGGTTCTTTGACAATACCTCAGTGAAAGCCCTATTAAGAAAACATGTGCCGGACCATGCATCTGATGCAGTTAAACACTATAAAAGATTTTCCAGGTGTTAATGAGTTACATGTGTAGAATGAAAATGAGATAGGTCTGTGCACTTGGAAATTCTCAAGAAACAGAACTCAGACTCTCACAGAGACAGACAAACAGTGCTTTATACATGCATCACTGGCCAAACTCTGCACCTGACTGCACGAGGTGATGAGCAACCCTGACTATTCATTGACGGAACTGTTCATTCAGGAAGGTTTGCATGGGAAAAGGCAGACTTTCATGTCTTCCTGCAGTTTACTGCATCCTTTTTGCTTTGCTTTATTTCTGAAAAAGCATTAGCTATTTTCTCTGTCTTTTTGTTTTTCTTAAGAGAAGGAAAACATTATGTATCTTTCTTCATTTCTGGTTCTTCCTACTTTTATGAGAGATACAGCTTGACCCAGTAGAGATCAGAACCTGCAATTTATCCAGTGTTAAAATACTGCTAGTTATGTTTATGCTTTTAAAGGATAGAAATAAACACTCTCTTGCATACTATTGAACAGCGCGGTTCAAATTTTTCAAGGCAATGTTGGGGATTTAGATACATACAATCCATTAAAATCAGAGAAAGCTATCTATAAAATCCATAGATTGCCTTGAAAATTTCACCCACCCACACTTCAGAGTATGTGCATACATTATCTTGTACATTAAGTATCCACAATAGAATTGTTTATTTGTATCATCTGTTAACTTGATAAAAGATTGTTTCATTTCTTTAGCCTGTGAATTTTATGGTTACTGTCCTTTGGGAACTAAGTTTTGTTTTATCTACAGATGACAGGTACAGTATAGGAAGGCTGCAATGCAGATTTTTTGCATGCTGTTGTAACCACAACCTCAGCCTTAATCCTGGCATACAATTGTATCCAGGAGAAAGAAAAAAATTAGTCTCCGTGCTAACTCCAGCCTGGGTTTCTTTAAAGGAGAAGTTCCCAGTAACGCTAGTGAACAGAACCAATGGTGAGTCTCCTCCAGCAAATGAACTAAGATCACCCAGTTTACTTCCCATAACGAGAAGAAATCAGTAGTATTTTATCTTGCTTTTCCAACCTAATATCGCAAGTCCTCTTCCCCGAAACCAAGAGATGCACTCATTTAAATCAACTTCGAGAACCAAATTTTCTTTAAGGTGTAGTAAGACTAGATGAAGAGAATGATCAAATAAATCCAATAGCATACTGACACAGATTCTTTTTAAATTAATGTTTTAAGGGTTAAAATTCTGCTAGCTTGCCAGGTGTGCTGTGCAAATGTTGCATTCACACAGTGGAGTATCTGACCATTTAACCATATGTCAAACAAACTCTGCTATGACAAACAGATGTAGACATTGCCATGGAATGAAATTATCATTTTATTAATTACCCTTTAATTAGTTGATACAGCAGAGAACATGCAGTAATTTAGTCATAATTGGCCTGACTAAGACTCAATACTTACAGGGATGGAATCTGTTTGTGAGACTACTTGTCATGAATAACAATTACATCTGTGACAATGCAATTTTATTATGAAGATGTACTGTGCATTTCAAACAACTTTTATGTATAAGATAGTATTCAGCATTTAGCTACAATTCAACGACAAATGTTTTCCCTAAATAGAAGTGTGTAAACCTCTGTATTTTGCTAAATATACTCTAACAAAGCAAGAAAGACCTCTTCCCAAACTTACTGTGATGCCCGAGACATGTTTTCAATGCCTTTTATTATAGAAATGAGTAACCATTTGGTAAATCTTGTATTTGGAAATGCAAGAAAAATACTTTAGACTTCTCTCAAAATCTTATCACTGGTCTTCAAACTATTCTGGAATTTAACACTATATTTATGCAAGAGATACATTACGCAGATTTTTAGAAACATTCTCTGTATGAACAAACAGAAAGTTGAAGCAGCAGTGCCTCTTACGTGTTCACTACATTTTTTGAATTTCTAAAAGAAGAGATGACCAGAACATTCTTAGATGTCTCAGACTGGACACATTCAATTAAAGTTGGCAACATCCCCCTGTAGACTGCACTAGTAAGCAAAATGCCTTAAGGACTTTCTCTCAGTACAGCTTGCAATTAAATCAGGAATAGTCTCCTCATATACAGAGTACTGGGCATCACTGTGGCAGCACAAAGCCCACCTAACAGCTTAATCAAAATGCTTGTACAGTGGATTTTAACTTTGGCCCTTTCATATCCATTCCATATGTTTGGGGTTCTTTTACCATCACTTTGGCCAAGTTTGGAGTCACCATTCTGTGCCTCCAGTGGGAAAGTCTTCTTGAGCAAAGACTGCAGTGTTTGAGCTTAGTTTTATAGTGCTAGCTCAACAGTGTGCCTCCCGTTTTCTCCACTTCCTTCTCACAAAAATCCTGCAAAGTGCAGCTCAAAATCTTCAGCAAATTCAGAAAATATAATAAACCATTGTACTTTTCAGAGTTGAAAGAAAGCTCCCTTTCTGTTTGTCTGTAATGGGTACCTCCTCGATTTCTGCATGTGCAGTGATAGAAGATTGTACACGCTGAATTTCTTTTTAAATCTTGCCCAATTCCAGAACTTTTATTTATTTATTTATGATGGACAGGCGTGTTATACGGATGTCTCTGAGCCAAATGAATCTTTCATATAACTTCAAAGAAGTCAAGGAAGTTATATGAAGGATGAATCTGTTTCCTTTACAATTAGACTTCAAATCATCCTTTTCACTCAAATGACTATGGACTACTTTGTAAGTTTTCTTTGTTTTAAACACAACGTTCTTCCTTTCTTTCTGATCACTTATACCTCTTTATGCTTCTTTATCTACATTCGTATATAATGGAAAAGCCTGCTATCTATGAAAGAAAAATAGCATTCTTTGCCTGTGGTGTCATCTTTCAGTTAATATCAGTAAGTCATGTTCTATTGCATCTTGCTTGACAACTCATAACCACCTCCAGCACAAATACACACAGGTTGTATCTTCCTGCCTTGTTACAGGGAATAGGTAACACAGTGTAACGACAGATCATTTCATTAGATTTCCATGAAAGAGTTACCATTGCACAGAACTTGATTTGAACTGGGACACAATTACAGTGTTAAAAACTTAAAACAGTCTACCATTAAAACCTTGTGTGCCTGCTTGAAAAATGTCTTAGAGCAGCACAAAAGCTGGCACCATTAGCTTTTATCCCTGCTGAGTTGGCAATAAAGTGTACACATAAGTAAAATGCATTAATTGGTATTAGTCAATCTAGTTAAGATGTTCATTCTCCAGGCATCTTCAGATTTCATTTTCATAAAATGGGATTTCTTTAAGTCTCATAATTTGATTTTGTCTAATCCAAAACGATGTTGACACAGTGGCAGCAAAAGCACAATTACATCCCGATTTTACAAAGGTCTTCTCTGTCTAAATAGACTGGGACCCACGTGTTCCCAGGCTCAAAAAAAAAAAAGAGGAAAAAGTGATACATTTTCCTATAGCTATTTTTCCTCCTTTTCCCTCATATTTTTCCTACTGTGCACTACTGATTACTGCCGTTTAAGATCAGAATGAACAATTAACTGCCTAATTATTCCAGTCACACCAAGCCACAATGAAATCTTTATTCAGTGTTTACAGCAATCTTTGGCAGAGACTGTCTTGCTGTTTTTAAACCAAGAAGAACTGCTCCCTTTGGCTCCCATCAGCATCAGCTGCCTTGGTTTCAGAGCTGGATGCCAATAATCAGCCTCCTTTTTCTCTTCCAAAGTGGCTATTTTTTTTTAAAGGGTGAAAAGACCTATTCTCATCAACTCCCCATATATTCTGCCTGATTTATGTCCCAGCTACTGGGTCTCTTCCTTCCGTATCTTTTACCATTTGTGTCCTCAGTACCCTCCCCCCCCCCCCCCCCGAGCCCCGGAGCCCCCCGAGCCCCCGGCCCCGCCCGCCTTCGGGCAGCGCCCCCGGGGCCGGCGCCGCGGGGCCGGGCCGCCCCCGGGGGGGGCCCGACGGGGCGACAGGAGAGGGCGCGGGACGAGACGGCAGTGCTGCGCTGCAGCCCAAGCACACGCACCTGTATCTGGAGGGTTTCCCCTTTTTTTTTTGCAGAAACCCCCCGTCGGCGGCTCGCCCCGAGCCTTGTGCGCCCCCTTCCGCCCCCCCCCACCCGGGCCACAGACCCCTTTCGTCCGCCGCCGCTCCCCGCCGCCTCTGCCCCAGGAAAGTTGGAGGGAGCCGCTCCTTCCCCCGGGCGGCTCCTTCCTCCCTCCGCTCCGCTCCGCTCCCGGGCCCCGACGGCGAGCGGCACGGGCGCGGCGGCAGCCCCCCGCCCTGCCCTGCCGGCCGCAGTGCACCTGGAGCGGGGCAAGATGTCCCGGGCAAACTCCAGAGCAGCCGGGTGCGGGGTCTGTCTGTCCCCTACTCCCCTCCTCTGATCGCAGCCAGGAAACGAGGGAGCGGGGGGGGGGGGTGGAAATAAGTTAAAAAAAAAAAGAGCGAGTGAGAAAGACAGAATCGAACGAAGAGAAAAATAAAGGGGGGAAGGAAAATGACAAAAGAAAAGAGAAAAGAAAAACCAACAGAGCAAAAGAAGAAGTCGCGCAGGTCAGGAGGGGTTACCTTGCTCTGTGGCAGGAGCTCGCGGGACTTCCCTCCGCGCCGGCGGTGCCCCAAGCGCCGCTCCTGCTGGCGGCGCCGGGCCGAGCCGAGCCGAGCCGAGCCGAGCCGGGCCGGGCCGAGCCGCGCCGCGCCCCGGCTCGCTGCCGGGTCTGGCTGCCGGGGGCGGCCGCGCCGCGGCGGGCTGGGCGCGGAGGGCGGCACCGCGGAGGGCGGCACCGCGCGGGGCTGCGCGGCGGGCTGGGCGCGGGGCGGCGGTGCTGGCGGCGCCCCCGACCCCGCGGCGCTGCGCTGCGCTGCGGGCGGCGGAGCGAGCCCCGCGCTGCGCCCCGCTGCCTGCAGCTGCCCCGCTGGAAGTGGGTGCTGCCCGCCGCCGCCGCCAGCCGCTGCGCTGCTCATGAATATTGAGAGGGGCTTAATGCTGCCCGAGCAAACTGAGCCCGGCGATTGGTGCCGGGGCGCTGCGCGCCTTGCTGCGCGGCAGCTGCGCGCAGCACCCCCCGCGGAAAGTCAGCGCGGCCCGGCGGGCCGCCCCCGGCTATGGGATGGACAGCGCGGTGCCTCCTCGCTACCGCGGCTTTTATGTCGCGGGAGGGTGTGAAGAGGCGCTGCATAGGCGAGATGCGGGGCTGTGAGAAAATGTGCTGCTGAGGTAAACGAAAAGTAGTACTGGGGAAAAGAGTCTTTGCTTTATTAAAAAAAAAAAAAACAAAACGAGAGAGGGAAAGCTGATTTTCTTTGAAAGGCTCAGTTTTAGTTAATAAACATTTTAAGGCTAATGTCAGAACTACTTTTCCTCAGAGTAGACAGTATCGTCTCCTGGAGGGTTTGTGTAATACTCTGGAAAAACAACCGAATAATAAAGGAGGGTTAAATCCACTTTTAAAGATGATTTTAATATTTAGTGTTCATCAAAGATGCCACTGAAATACTCTCTACCCACAGAACAAAACAGCAGAGGCAGCAGCAGGACCAGGCACCACTCGGTCTCCCAGTTTTCTTTAGTCTTGGCCTGAAGTAACGAGGAGGGGAGACGTTTCTTACACTGCTCCTGTGCTAGCCTTCCTCTTTCTACAGGGCGTAGGGAAGGTAACAAACTTCTGCCAGCTTTCGTGGTATGTGCGTGTGAAAGAGAGAGATATAGAAACTTGTCCACTTGGGTACTAGAAGGTTATTACCTCTGTAATAACTCCCTGTGGCAATAACTTCTTGTCACTACCAGCACAGAGCCCATTTGCAGCCTCAGTCAAATTGGGTAAATCTCAGGAACTCTGCTAGGCTCGGGGCAGAGCGGTGTCCCAGCAGTCTCTGTCCAAACAGATGACTGGCATTGGGAGACTCTAAATCTCATTATCAATTCCTTGGGACACTGCCAGTCCCTTAGCAATTAAATCTTGAGATGAAGATTTAGATTATACAGTCAAGATTTTGTTTTCCTCTCCAGATTTGCACTGATGATTATTTACAGAGCGAAGGTCACCCTGGCTAGTTTTCTGGACATGCATTTTTCATATTGATCCTAACATCAGCGTTTCAGCATTACAAAACAAAGAGAGAAAAAAATAAAAAGGGCAGTCAAATCTCTTGGTAGCAGTCGCTGGAAGTTTGGACATTGGCATAGTGCCCCAAACAAATTATGAATTACAGCTATGATAAATGTATATTTTGATATGTTGGGAAGCAATATTGTGTTCTCCCAGTTTCCTCTATTGCATGTTCATCTTTGGACCCCTCAGGTTGATCGATCATTTTTAGTGTAACAGTCCAAAGAGGCAGACATGGCTCTCTTGTCAACATTGTCTGTCAGCCGCTGGTACTCAGTATACTTTTGATATACTTTTGATAATAATAAGGCAAAACACGTCACTCAGTTTCACGTTTTCCTCAGTATTAGGACACAGTACGTGTGATAACGTTCCAGGAAGTTCTCAGTACACCACTACTATTGAGACTTGGACTAAAAGAGCAATGACTTCTTGCTAGAATCAAGCTTGTTATTGAATTGATGTGTAAGTTTTTCCAGCGTAGGATTTTATTCACAACGCAATACTTATTTCTTGCAAAGTATACACACTCCCCCTCTATTTCGCTATTTTAATATCATATATTAGGAATATGTCTTATTATAATTAAAAATACTAAACAGATGCCACTTCTTTGAACAGTTTGGATCTCAGTTTGAATGCAGCCTGTGAGTTTGTTTTTCTCCCCCAAGTTGGACTGCAACAAGGGAAAAAAAAGTCAGATTAAAATATATATGACAGCTTGAATGGAATGGAGGCTGCAGTGAATGCTCTTTGATTATGCTAAGTGCTATGGCACCATGAAAATATATGTAGATACTATCTGTTGTTTAAGGTTATAATTTAGGATTAATATAATACATAATGCAGTACTCATATTTATATGACACAGAAAAGCCAAGCGTATGCAGTGTGCACAGTATGCAGTGTGAGCACTGGAAAAAATAACACTCATTTAATATACGAGCCCCTCAATTTCACATATACAGCAGAGTATGATATACAAACATTATATTTTAGTAAAGCAGATGTTTGCATACTGTAATTTTGGCCTTGCGTGTTGTCTTCTTTCACAGGAGCACATTTCAGTAATGTGCCTGTGACTGTCTTTTCTAAGAGCATTGTGTGATGTACAGTAAAATAAGAGGAGGAACGTACATTTGCACTGAATGTCTCATGCTCCCCCCTAATTCAGGGCTGAATCATGCCAACTAAAGAGTGCTCTCATGTGCCTCTGAAATCAGAGTTGAGAGTACATGGCAGAGAATGTATCTGTCAGCTCACCTGTCTCCACATTATCTGCATGATTTCAACCATCAGACTTTTTCAGGAAAAGAGAAGAGAAAGTTTCAAATATTCACACACAAAATACACACATAAGGTATAGAATAGGTGAGTGTAGCTATATCTCAGCTCTTTCCACAAAAACAAATCCAAAATAAAATGGCAATTTTAAATTAAAAAACTCAACTGTCCAACCTTACATGAACTATAAAAATCAGTTCTTGAAAATAGAGCGTTTTGTTAAGGACAGCTATGATTAAATGTCCTTACATGAAAGGACTGGATCTTTTCCCTCCAATACTTGATGCTCTTTCTCCCTGCTGCTGTACTACACACAATGCAAAATAGAGTAAAAAATACTAAAAAATGAAGCATTCTGAGTAGTTTTAAAATTTAGAGGCTTTGGGAGAGATGAAAGAAACATTATATTGCTATCACTGTTTGAACAAGAGAATTTTGTATGCTGCAAGCTATTTACACATTCTCCTACAATGAAAACTTAGAGGAAACAGCATTATATATGGATATTGCTTATCTGTTCATGTACTTTTCTGTCTTGCAGGACTGCAAGCAGGAATGAGCTACAACTTATCTAAATGACAGAGCTGAAGAAACAGCAGAGGAGAAAGCTCAGAACTGACCCTTTTCAACTTTTGTATTGTCATTTCATGTCATATAACAGCTTTTATGTTTCTGTCTAACTTACACCCTTCACTTTATCCAGCTCTGTTCATGATTTCTCCAGCAAAAAAGTTTCTAGATTTTGTAAAAGGGGGCTGTTCTGCAGTATCTCTTTACAGGTGGCTAGCGTGAATTACCCATTCTTTAGAAACACAAGAACTAGATGTTTGCATCGATAACTGTTGGAGGAATTAATAGGATGTAGATTTTGTAGTACTTTCATGACTTTTTCAAAAACTGCTTTCTCATTTAATTATTAATTTGCTTTTGAAAATAATCATGACCTAAGTCATATTGATTTTTATTGTGCAATAAATCATGACTTTTCAGAAAATGACAAATGTTTAAAGGTACTACAGAATCTTGTTGAGAAATGGAAAAGGTGAATACTCATTAAAAAGAATTCTTTATCCCAAATGATAAAACAAGACCATCACCCAAAAGCGAGAAGGTTCCAAAAGCAATAAACCAAAACTGCACATAGCTGAAGAAGTGACATAAAAAGATAACACATATAAAACAACAAGAATGGTGAAAGGAAGATATATGGTCATAAAACCACATCCACCTTTATAAGATGCTGCTAAACCAGTAATAGGAAAAGCTTTCAAGTTGTCATGTCCACAGGCGAGAATACCAGTACCACTTCTATCCAAGAAAGTAAAAAATGTCACATACCACTGTAGTGAAACTCCTCAGTCCTACACAGTCCATTTAAAAGGTCTATGTGCACACAAAATCCAGTGGAGAACTTGAAAAGACAACCACGTAGTGGAGGCAAAGACACGTGTATATGCATGTATCTAGTCATTCAGCAGGCCCTGAGACACTAACTGCTCCGTTACATGCCTTTCTTTTTGCCTCCACTCTCTCTTTCTTCAAAGTAACCAGTGATTACTCCCCAGACATAGCTCAGAACCTAGCCTGGGGTCTAATTTTCATCCTTTTAAAAGGGTTAACCGTGTTCAACACTGTTGAGTTAGAGCTTCTTTTTAAAAATCTCCTCCCTCAGAAATGTGCATCTTTGCTCTACATTTCTCCATGTTTTGCTTTACTCAGTCATTTCATGCAGTGAGTTGTCTTCTACATTGCTCACTTTGAGTAGGGCAAGTCCTGCAAGGCTTTCTTTTAGTCTCTTAAAGACAATCTTATTCAAACACATATTCACGCCTACTGGCCATTTGGCACCGTAGCCTTTTTTTGGACTGTCTCCTGCTCTGTAAAGCAAAGCCTTTGCTTGTCTCTTACACCTCTCCTTAAATCTAATATTCAGCTTACCATTTCAGTCTACCATCTCTCTTTAGTCTCCCTACCATCTCGCTGTAGGATTCAACTTCTTTCTCAACCAGGGTCTTTAGGGGAGACCCTGAACTGAACATTGCCTTCTTTTTCTGCCTTTTTCCAAAAGACCGTTACCATGCTATACTCCACCAATATCTTCAGGAGAGTAATCTACTACTGAGAAAAACACTGCCATTTCTCCTGCTGACAGATGCATTAGCTTTTCCTTCATGCTGAGGCTTTAAAACTCTATAGCAGTGGCAGAAAAACCCAAGGACAGGACTCAGCTTAAAGACAGCCTGGGCCTTATTGCTGTGGTTTGAAACCTGATTTGTCTTTGAGATAGCAGCCAAAATTTCACAGCGTCCTACCCGCATGACAAAATTTTACCCCAAACAGAAGGAGCCGTAAGCCTGGGCGCTATTGAAGGCCTCAGAGGGAAGCTGCCGAGGAACTGCCATTGCACCTTGGCCTTGTCCTGGCCTTTTGAGCACAGGTGAAACTCCTCTCCCTGACAGCACCTACGCTTTCAGTTTGCTTACACTTATTATCTGGCATGTGGGATTTTTAAAAACCATATACATACTTTATTATTACTGTTTTATTTAGTTTGAAAAACTTTTCTCAAGTAACATTTCTTGTGGGATGCTGATGAGCAGCTTTTCTGTTTTTCCAGACATTTAGTAAAACACTTACAAATATCTCTAACTGCACCACTCTGGTAAAAGGATCGCATTGTTTGCCATGGTATATCTGCTACAGGACAGGATGGGTCTGCTATGGACAAAATAAGGTAGCATATTGGCCAGCACACATGCAACTGTCAAACTGCTGGCTACATCCTTGTCTGCAGTGAGACAACTGTAGGTAGTGAAAGTTTGTCTTCTCCCTATGCCTGATGACAGGTGGCAATGAGAAAAGAATCAAAGCAATGAAAGAAAAACACCTCACATCTCATATTATGAATATTAAAAGAAACAGTCTTCTATTGTCAGAATTTAAGTCAGTGGCATCTGTGCTTGGGCTGGGTTTCCTGATTGCACTGAATATCACAATATAAAATGCAGCATAACTCTGATTGCCCAGCACTGTTCATGTTCTCCCTATGGGAACTGGGTGGTGATTTTTCCTTGAATACATCATTTACAACTTGCTACAGTGATTCTATAAAGTCAATACATATCCTTAATACAAAGCAAAGAGTGAAGCGCATTATGGAGAAAGAGGGAAAGAGATCAGAGAAAGAGGAATTCCATTGCACAAACACACTACAGGTTCCATTCACAGTAACAAAATGACCTTTTTGTTCAAAAAATAAGTTTTTTTTTTTCAAAATACATGTACTATTATGTATATTTAAACATATCATGTGTGCAACCTACATGTCACTACTGACAAAAACTTTCTGGCAGTGAATTATGACATTTTTATCCATAGTGCAAAGAAGATCTAATTTATTTATTCATCCAGGTCACATATATTTTCAAGGCATGTTTTGTAGACAAAGATAATATTTTTATTAGACCAGCTGATTTGATTGGAAAGATGAACCAGACCCACGAGCCCTTCTCAGAGCAAAAACTGGTTTGTTTTCTTCTCAGCCACTAAAGCTGGCCTAATAAAAGATGTTATCTCTCCTTGCAAACTTTGCTTCTGTTATAGTCTTAGATCACTGTGACTGTTACAATGCTACTACTTATGTAATTATAAAATACTTATCTGGGAACCTGGTCACTTCTCTACAATATTAATAGCCTCTGACTTGTTTTCACTACTGTGTTGGGAAGGTATGTAGAATCCTCTTGACCTCATGAGGGAATCAATTTGCAGTATATGAGCGCAGGAGCAGTTTCTGGAAAGCCATCTTCAGCCATAAACGGAAGCCTTCAGCTTAACATCGTCAGGATATTAACTTATGGTAGAAGTATTCTGCTAGAGAGCTGTTACATCCCTTGAACCTGCAGTAGGTATGCCCTATCACTCCTGCTTCTTGCCTCCACAGAGAAGAGTTAGCAGCTGGTCTATTGATCTTATATTTGCCTCTTGAGATAACTCCTGTTCCAGTGCATGTTTTGGAGGCCATACTTGCTGAGTGGACTTTAGGCCTAAACAGGAAATAAATGAAAGATAAGCCACATAGGGTTCTCAAACTCCTGTCCTGATTCAGGTGAGACTTACAGATCTTCAGTGGGAGCTTGGCTTGAGCAACAGCTTCAGGAAATCAGCCTCATCTCTGGAGAAATGTAATGTCTTTTCCCTCTTGAAGTCTAGATAATAACCTCAAAGTGATTTTGCATTTGTTTTGAGAGATCTCACTAACTGTGCTCTGTCCCTGTTTTTCACATGTGTTGTCTTTGAACTTTGATTCTGCTCAGAGACAGAGCTGAGAAGCCTGGGGATCTCCCAAACAGAGCCACCTGCAAGCCCTGCCCATCTCAAGGCGGATGGTCTCATAGTGCGGACATGTATCGGTGAAACATGCAAGTGCCCCTCAATGCACCTGAAGCAAAGCTATGCCCCTGAACTCTGAGTAGAAATCAGAGCCCGAAAGATCCCTGGGGGAACAAGAATGGGTGCGTTGGACTATGCTGCAGAAATCCTACTGGGTATTTTGAAAATTGTGCAGCAGCCTACTGTCAACAGTGCAATGTGAACAATGCCAAGTGTGTCAATAAGGAGGAGTTTTATTTTCATCTCACTCCTTCACTATCCGCGGTGACAGCCAAAAATTGAGCATGCCCTTAACACTAGAATAGAAGAATCTGTTTTGTAGTGAGCTACAAGCATGGCATGATCTAGACAAATTGCACCTATATTTTATTTGAACCCATCACAATACAACATAACAAGGCACTTCAATTACCTCAACAAGCTACCAATACAACTTTATCATTTCAATTTTTCATCCCTTTTCTCCAACTTGGCGTTTGTTCTATATATCGCTGTAAATCTCATCAATCCCAGCCCAGTTTAGGCTAATAAATTTCAGTCACTATCTCAAACCTAATGAAAAGAGGAAGCTCGCAATGGAGAAAGCTAATGGCCCTAGTTACTGTCTTGGGCCTCTCACTGACCCATTTGTACAGCGAGGTGGATGTGATCGTTCATCTCAGCTCGTTCACAGATGTATGCGGCCCAGAGGGAGGCAGAGCTGGTCAGTGCCACTGCGATAAGCAGGACTCTAGGTTCAGAGTACCCTGCAGGAACAAACCCATATTTCTCTTTGAAAAGAAATTTAGACAACAGTTTGAAATGTGTAGTGCCAGAGTGTGTTCTTATTTAATGTATGTAGATCCCAATGACATACCAGAGCTGTAGTAGCAGGTCAGGGGGCGACGAATTAAACACAGTAAGTTTTCTGGTCTCCTGGTAGGCTATTCCTGTCTCCAGGGAAGGGGACGAGTTAAGCAGGAAAGCAATTATTTGCATGTTAGTCAGAAATACACTGAGATCCCGATAGACAAAGAGAGAGAGAAAACCAATTTTGTGCCATGATTATGTTTTTTCTAAGAGACAGTGATAAAGCTTAAGGATTTCAAAGATGTTATGAATACACAGCAGAGGCAAACAAGATAAAATAATACTGTAAATCAACATACTTATATATTTATTAATTCTGACTAAAATTTGCCATCTGTGACTGAGTGCTTTACTAAATAAACCCCACAAATTATAGATCATTGTAGCTAAGGATCTTCATGGCACTGTCGCTCAAACTCTGATACTAAAAGAGCTCCACTGTAAATGAATATTTACAGTAAAAGTATGTCATAAAGTTCCAAAGCGTTTTCAAGCGACAGTCTGTTCAACTATTTAGTCTTTCAAAAGAAAACTCTTCCAGAAGAGCTCTGCATCAGTGCAGCACATAAAATGTAGAAATATATGAAAAATGACAAAGGCAATATATTACTCTTGAGGTGTCTCTAAGCTGATTGCTAAGGTAGCGGAAGTAGCATATTGTAAATGAAATATGTCCTCGGTTTTCTTAGAATAGAAAGAATAAGAGAAAGGTCAACAAGAAGTCTCTGTGTTTTCCTTTTAAGATATTACTTTCTCTGGAATACAGTAAAAATCTAAGTTCAGGGAACGTTAGATAATCCTCAGGTATGTGTTCACTAGTGGACACTTAAGAGGCTAATTTGTATGATTAAACACAACTGGAACTTTGTTTTGCGTATGTAAAAGTACCTGCCGAAGGTAAGAAATGGCTTTCCAGTATGCCTATGTGTTAGCTGGGTTAACAGGCGTAAGGCAAAAAATAGTCTGATCTGCTACTGCTGTCACTGTAGTTGTCATCACAGCACAATTTAAGCAGAAAACCTCAAGACACCTATCAGACCAAATCCTGTGGACCTTACTCAAGCAAAAAATCCTGTTGATGTCAACAAACATTTTGTCCAAAAAATTTATACACAATCAAGCTTTTTTTATACGTTCATCAAATATCTGCAAAAAAAAAAAAAGGGCTTTCTTCTTTCTTCTTTAACTCAGAGGTCAAGGCACTTGGGAATAAAAAAGTAAAAAAAATGCCCTCTAAATCCAGGATAGGGTCTACTTTTGTAATTTTGGGATACCTTGGAAGTTTCTGAGTTTTTAGATAGGCAGAGAACCATTTGAAGATCAACTTCCTTTAAAGGCAAATCATAGTGGTCACCTACAAGTGTATTAACCACCTAAAACCAATCTCTGTTTTGAAAGGGTGACCCATGTTGCCTTTCCTATCAAGCAATAATTTTAATAAGAGAAGAATGTACTTGATGTCCAATGGGTTTAATATTCAAAATAACAACTTGCAGTCATCAGGCCTGCATCTCAGGAGCCTTTTATTTTTACTTTTACTCTTTTTCCTGCTTTCTTTAATAATAATGAAAATAGATAAATCATGAAGAAGTTGTTCTGTGTAGTAACGGCTTCAGCTGTTCCATTTTGTACTCGGGGTAACACGGTCCTACATCCACTGCCCAGCTCATTCTTGCTACTCATGGGAAGGAATACAGGGGAAGGAAATAAGTCCTGCAGCATCCGTCATTTGCCATTCACTTTCTCGTGGCAGAGCTAACCAGGAGAATAGGCTTTGGGGTGTACCCACAGATCTAGTGGATGCTAGGATTTACGAGAGAGGCATTCCTGGGCCCTGAGAGATACCCCAGTGAGCCATCCAGTATTGCTTAGGACATCCACTAGATCAGGCCCTGTTCTGTGAAAGATAATATGTCCTTAGACTATAATTTTAGCTGTTGTCTGTCAACTGAAGAGGACATACGCTTCAGCTTCCAGGTCCAGCCACCTCCCTACTATGGACTCCAAGTGTTGAGTTTAAAGGTAACTGGCATGGTACAGAGAGTCTTACCCTTGACAGTACCTTTGGGCCTAAGAGTTGGGGAGAGGCGCTCGAGAGAAGACCAGCCACCTTCTGTGTAGGATCTGTGCAGGAAGGGTGCCTGCTAGAGATAAATGTAGGAGGATTGAAGGGAACATTTTCGGGAAGTATCTTAGTGGTTGTCATAGCTAGAGCCCAGCTGAAAACTATTTAAAAAAAAGGAAGAGTTCCCAGAGAGCTCAACCTACTTTCAAATTCAGTAGATATTTTTAGCAGCAATAAAGAGGAGACAGATCTGGACATTTTCAAATGGTTTCAGAAGTGCTGCAGTAGTCTCCAGTCGAAAACAGAACTACATATTTTGAAGGTAACATTTGTATTTTCTTGTCTGAAAATGACCTAAATTAAAAGAGAAAAGGTTAAAAAATCCCCACAACTTACAAATGAAATTAAAAATTTAGTTTTAAAATATTTGTAAAAAAGATATCACTCTACTAAACTCTACTAGCTATTAATTTATTTTAATGTGAATGCTTTAATTAGTATTTAAAGATATAGAAATTTCCATAGCAACTCATCTCAAAATACACAGCTGTAGAAAAGGGATTGATACCCTGAGAACCACATTTGTATAAGATGGGCCAAATCCATGGTTCATGTAAATTATTTTAGTTTCAAAGTACTCAAGAGAACTATATTAGTTTGCACAAATTTACTACCGGCAAAAACTATTACAGGTGACGTGTTATTTCAGTTCCTATCACATACATTTGCGTGTATATGTTTTGATAGCTCTTTTTGTTTTCTTATGACATAAACTGAGTTTGAGGAATCACTGTACCACTTTGCTTGAGAAAACTGCTTGTAAATAATAATTTCAGTAGCTGTAAAGTACTGTGAAATGTGTGCAGTGCTACCCTCTCATACAATATACTCTAATGGCAAGCATTGCCAGCCTAGGAGTTGCTAAGCTATGTAGCAATGTTCACAGCAGATAAAATGAAGTGAGTATTTGAAAACTCACAATACTCAGTTAAACTACCTCCATTATTTAATAAGATAACTTATTAAAGTAACCCCCAAATTCCAACTGCTAAGCTCCCTGTAGACACATGAAGAGGAAATTCAAAGTTCTGCGAAATGTTCGTGTCAAGACAGAAGATCTCTTCTGCTTGCACAGTATTACAAGCATTAAAAGTAGCACAGAAACCAAATAAAATCTTTGAATAGTATTTACAGCTTTTCTTGCTTGATTTGGTATTTTACGTTCTCTCAGATGATATTCCAAGTTGTTTTCTTTCACATAATAAGGAAACCAAAGAAAACAAAGATTTTTTTTTCCCTAAAGTTCCCCCAAAGTGTGGAGTTTCAAATAGATGAAATTATTTTCCAAGTGCTTTGGAGGCTGCGTCAGTCACAGGGCTATTCTAGGTGTAGCCACTGGCAATACAAGAGAAAAGCCGAGTGACTTTTGGAGCAAGAGGAATACCAAATACCTCTAAGTCAAATTCTTACTAGATAGAATTATCTGTAGGAAAGAATTCCTAAATCAGACTATAATAGCGCTTGGCACTGGGCTGCCTGGCAAGTGGAGGGATGTAAATTAATCTAGGTGCTAGAATTTTATTTTCTTGAGATGTACATTTAAATATCAAGAGTTTCTGACTTTTGACATTGTTCTCTTTGATTTTCTTTGCTTTTGGAAGTCTAAGGAATGTCGTTTTCAGCTATAGCAAATTTGTTGCTCCCAGAACCTTAGCTCAGCCCTTGACTATACCAGGACTATTGCAATTCAACAAAACTCCGAAGTTCAACATCAGCTTAAGTGTTTGCTGAATTAGATACCTACATGCAGTTTTATAATTTGCTTTCAATTTCTTCACTGGTTCCATCACATGGTACATGTGCTTCAGACAATTTAAGCTAACTCAGCCAGTTTTTCTCCTGCAATGAAGGGCCCATTTCCTTCAGTAACAATTTACGTTAATGATAATCAGATGCTTTTTTAATTAACAGTGACCTACAAGCATCCTAATATCGTCCTCTGTCTTCCTGGTGGTAATATTTACAAGACTGTGTCACTCCATTTCATTTGAAACTTGGGGAATCTTATATTTGTTCAGACAGCACAGGTCCCACAGCCCCTTCATTTTCGCTTTCATAGCATTTCTGTTCATATTTCCTTGTCAGAGTGTGTAATTCTAGAAATGGTAGCACAGCAGGTGGGGGAAGTTGTGTTGCTGCAGCACTGTCAAACTAATCTTTACATGTGAAACAACTCCGAAACTGTCCAGATTCACTAGACTTACCACACATTTTTGGAGTAGCTCCATATTACACACACATGAGCCCCTTTGCCCTGGACATGCAATCAAAACGGAAAGGTTATATGCTATCAGCAAGAGCCAAGATGCAGAAGACAGCCAGTAAAAATAGGCAGTAGACAGTAGGCATATATACACGAAAGATGACAGTGTAAAATGAAAATTCCTTTTATTCTATGCATTGTGTATTTCTAAGAAATAAAATTATTTATAAATTGCTGCACTGTGGAAAGATATAGTCCCTAATCTTGCTTATTCCACAGAGAAAAAAACAACAGCTAGTTTTATTGTTGTTCAGATCTGTAATAGTTCACTTTTCAGAGCCTCCTCCTCTTCATTTGTTGTCAGGGCTACTGCTACCCAAGAGACAGCAGAGGACAGCAGACTGCAAGGGGCAGCAAAAATACGCTCGTATCTCAGCTGTCCCATGTCACACTCTGTCATGTTAATACAAATCTGCTTTCCTCATTGATTTGTGCTAATAATGCAGGAGTGTGACTTGTGATGGCTGAGGCACAGCACAGGTTTTGCTCCCTGCCTTCCCCGCTACAAATCTAACAGCCTCCAGCAGAGAACAGGACACATGTCTGACTAACGCTACCGAGATTTGGACATCAAAATGTTCCCTGCTATGGTTCAGCAGCGTCTAGCAGAGAGCTGGCATCTTTTTATGCTGTCTGATCATAGCCTGATTGCTCCACTATAGGTCCTGTCCTAAAGATGCTTGAATACATTTTCCTGGTTGGTGCTATGGTCCAAGCGACAGCTAGGTGGATGCAACTGTCTTCCTTCAGTAACATGGAAAGGGATGTGAAATCATTTGTGTCTGAAGACACTTTTTAATAGGAAAAAGGGTGACAGAACTGGATGCTGTGATATGCTGATGACTCCGAATTCGGAAGGTCAAAACTCTTCTCAAATCCATGTATCCTTGCTTTAGCCTATAGATATTCAATATTGGTTTGAGAGGTTTGAATTGCTGCTCAGATAACTGGGACTCTTTCAATACCAGTCCTGTAAATTAGATTAACAATAATGAAGCTCCCAACAGATATCCTTCAATCCTTGCCATGATGGTCATAACAGAAAAATTTTATTTAGCAGAGAGACTTTGCAGTATTTCCAGATGTGGTCAGACTCCAGACGCAGCAGAAAGTGGAATTTTGTGCCCACTGGAGCTGATGCATTGCTTTTGATATAGGGAACTGTGGTAACCCAGGTGGGAATGGATAAACAGCCGGTATATGTCACTGGAACCAGTCACCTACTCAGGAGAAAGGATCAGAGTTTTATTGAAATCCAAAACTGAAACAAGTTTTGTTTTGTAATTACAGACACTGGCTGATCATCCAAGCTTGGTTGAGGATTCGGCTATAGTATTCCAAGGTTTTATCCCATTTTGACAAATTCAGCAGTATCCTTCATAGACTAATGAGGGTATATTATCCTACTTTTCTTTTCTTTTAATTTTCCTTGGAGATAAAGGATCAGCTTGGATAATTTGTGAATTTGCAGATAAGAATCTTCTTTTATTTTTTAAAGGAAAGGTACACAAACACAGACTTAACATACCAGTTTGGCAATAATTTTATATGAAGCATATCAGAAACTCAGATTACGGAATATTGGCTGTAATTCAAACAGAATTACTGAAGGTAAATCCTGGTATTAGGAGTCAGGAGGAGATATTTAGAAGCAGAGAAGGGCATTCCAAGAACCATATGAACTGAAGATTAAGGACTTCAGATTGGCAAACGGACATGCTAACTAATGCGTTAACGTTTATTCTGAGTGTTAGGCTGCTACATGATATGAATAGACCACAGACTTTTCTCTTTATCTTAAATCAGCCAAGAAGTATTTTGCATTTTCCTTCATCAGAATAATTCAATCTGTTTTCACGTGTTTTCTCCCACTTTTATCACCTGAAACCTGCCTAAAATAAAGCCATTCCTCAAGAAAGATCTGGGTGCTAGAGAGATGCTAGAAACTTCAGTGTTTCTTTCTTAGTACCCATTTAGCACCCCCAGCACTATTAGCACTGTTTGCCTATCAGTCTACAGGCTAGCTGCTGCTCATGAGGAGGGGGAAAGGAATGCAACTATGGACAGGCAATTCTAAGACGAAAAAGAGGAAATCCAGCAGATCACACTGCAGATTTTTGCCAAAGCTCTACCCCAGATAAACGAGCATGCAGCCTATGGATGGATTTGCCTACCCTCTTCATGATACTGGCCTTCTCTTTCTGCTTGAGTTTAGCTGTAAAGGAGGTAAGCAGAAAGGAAGACATGGGGATGGAGGCTGAAAGTAGCTTGATTTTGCCTTCATATTTTTCTCTGGACTGGGCAGAGGGTACTGGCAGCATTTAGAGGTTTGCATGGGCCAGAAGTATATAACCTCTTAAATACATTCTCTAGACTTTCCTCAAGCTCATCTTCATCCTACGCAATTTTTGAATTTTCTCTTCAGCTCCTATGATAATGACAATGACAATGACAATGATAATGATAATGATAATGATAATAATAATAATAAAAAAAAGACTCATGAGTGTGAGTTCCGTTTTGACAGAAGGTGCCAGACGGGATGAACCAGATAAAAATGTCCTTCATGCATTTACACTTCCTCAGTTACAAACAGTATGGTATGACCATCAGAACCGTGCTTCCGTCCAAAAGTGCCAAGACCACTTCATAAGAGTAGGGGTGCTATTCATTCCTCATGTTCATTCATGCTCGAATCACTCAGGACCTAACATATCCTAACCATAGATTTAACTGCTTTCCTGAACGGCGATACTTCACTGAACTGAGATGTCAGTTTATGGCTATCAGGAGACTTAATGATGTTGACAATGTTTGTTTTTGTTAAAATAATAATAACACGTATTAAGGATACTAAAGCAAGCAAATTGAATTCTGCTAGGCAGGTAAATATTATCAATCAGTCTATAGCACATAAAGAATATGAAGGTGAAGAAAATGGCTGTAACATGAAATTGCTGCTTCATCTAAGCTCCAACATAACAACACTAATGAGAAGCTTCTTTGACTTATGACCGGAAAAGGTTTTTTTCCTTTCCTCAGGACAATCAAAAGCAAATCATACCAGTATATACTTCAGCCTATTTCCTTCCACACTTGCAAAAATGTTTGCAAACTACAAATTCTAGACAGCTCTACTGACACTCTCCTTTTATTGTAGCTTTCTTTTATAGAGATCAATTTGCAGTTATATAGCAATTTGTAGGATCTGATCCTCAACAGACATAGCAAAAGGTCTTTTTCCCTTTTACGTACCTAAGAGAAATGTGAAGTTTTCAAAAATCTATCAAAATGCTTTCATTTGTTATTACTATTTTTCCCACTCCAAACTAACAAACATTGTCAGTGTTTCCCAAGAGCCCTTACCATGGAATACTTCCTTATTCACAAATACCATATCTGCTTACAAGACTAAGAAAACCACAAGGAGAAGAGAACACCCTCAAGGCAGAAAAATTAGGTATTTGGTAATCACTGAATGATTAGTGAATCTCACCCCTAGAGCAACTTTGCCTGTAGCCCACTGCCTTCTTTCTCATGTGTTAGCGTGAATATACAACATGATAATTTATTACATCGTGTCCCAGTTCCCATGCACTAAACACTATTCATGGTTAGGTGACAGCAGGTAAGGTGGTGCATTCTCCTCCTCTGGGAAGTAATATCTAATTTTCCTTTGAGGCTCCTGCAGTTAACACTTCTCTGATTATTTCTGTTTTATTGCGTGGATAGGCAGGAAGAGAGTTCATTACGTTCTGTTTTCATCCTCTGTAGTCTTCTGTGTCTCACTGAGAGGACAATTTAAGTCATCCTATACTGAAGAGTCATCTCACATTGGTCAGATGGCCCTTGGTCATCTTACATTGAACAGAGCTCCCAGTGATTCAAGATCTATTGATAGGACACTGCCAAGCAAACATGGAACTTAGTCCTGCTTGGAGAATAGAAGTCTTTCCCTTGCTCTCTGTTTAGCTCAGCCCCCAGCCAATACTGATTTTGTTTGTAGCTATGATGGCTCCCACAGTGTCACCAGTGGAAATGCAGAAGAAAGCTGGTGTAGAGGAAACTCTTTCTCTATTGACTTCTGCCATCTCTGAAAAGGAATGAGAAAGCTATTCCTTCATTCCTGAAGTTTCTGCTCACCCATAGTTCTGGGTAAATAAGCTGAGGAACCAGCCCTCTTGTATATTCTTTCACTTGTCCAGCAACACAGAGGAGCAGAGAGATCCTTACCCTTCAAGTCTCATTTAGATATGATGTCCTGAGGGTCACAGCAAGCAAGTGACCAATAAATTTAGCTCCCAGTTTTAAGGGTCCTATGAGTCTAACTGCTATCCATGGACGAACAAATGTTATTTACAGTGCAGTGCCCCCCAACATGCTCTTACTGTTTTTTTTTCCTCTCTTCCGGCATCTTCTTCTGAGAACTATCCCTTCCACAGTATGAGCTATGTCTAAATTAGCAAATAGTGCTGCATAATAGGAGTGGATCTGTAGGGTGAAACTACTGATATAGAGGATCTGATATCAATAGTATACACATTTTGGAAAGAGTTTACTTTGGACTAGGTCTATTCTGGTCCTGTGAACAGAATGCGCATTAGTGGTTGCACTGCATTAGGTGTGCTCCCAGAGTGTATCTTGCAGTTTAGTTTCATCCAAAAGTTAGCATGTTTTCGAGATAAATATAAAAAAGAG
Organism: Struthio camelus; assembly: GCF_040807025.1. Classification (NCBI taxonomy): domain Eukaryota; kingdom Metazoa; phylum Chordata; class Aves; order Struthioniformes; family Struthionidae; genus Struthio; species Struthio camelus. The sequence goes on along the minus strand of NC_090943.1, from coordinate 91,698,731 downwards.
TAGAGTAAGGGTGACAACGGGGAGATTCATTTGAAAAGCTCACTCCTGATCTTGTTTAAAACATGTAGAAGCATCTTAGATGCCAACCGTGTTTCCACATACGTAATCAAAAGAAAACTTACCAGATTCAAATGACTCCTATTATAGGGCCTTAGCTGTTCCGTTTAATGCTGAAAACAAATGGCCAGTTCTTGTCCCATGGAAATCTTAGGACAGATTTCACATGGCTGTGTCTACGCTCATCTCTAGTATTCTGATGTGTACCTTTTGGAAGGAAAGGCAGGAAAGGAGTTGTGGCAAAATAGTGTGGATGATGGGGAAACTAGGACTGCGCGATGCAAGGCAGAGCACACCTCACAACTTACGCTTAGAGAGGGCAGATCTAGTCAAGGCCAAACTGTTTCATGACGAAGACTGAAATCAGGACATAACATTGATTATGTCAGCTTCAGAGGCTTTAAGTAAGGACAGACTGTGATTCTCTGTCTAAATGAGACATACTAACTTACATTTCTGAATAGGTGTGAGCTACCTGAAATCTTCCAGTCTGTGAAACATTTGGAATTTGGCTGATTGATAGACTGCAGGAAATAAAACTTTTAAAAAATGTAGCACAAAAGGAAGAGAAAATAAAAATGCTCTTAGTCATTCCCTGGAGCACAAACAGTTATTCAAACAGTGTTCTGAGTAAAGATGAGATTTAAAGCCCAAAGCACAGGGCAGACATTGTAAAAATTAAGGAGAGATTCCCCATATTTCTGTTGTTAGATACTGGCTGTTGACTGGCATAAAACCTCATCAGCAGAGGATAACTGAGGTTTCTGGCAACTCGGGCATAAATAAAGTCTAATAGATGTAGTAAAACATATCACTTTTATAGGAACATTGGAACTGACATACTTGGTCAGATAATTTCTGAGAGGGAGATCACCAGAACCAGAGAGAATACTGAAGGTGAAGGCATCCTGTCAATATCTGTAACAGCTGTAAAGTATTTTCAGGTGTATTCTCTTGAACTTTCTTAATGTGGTCAGATTTATTTTTATGCTTTTTTATCTTGTGTGCCTATTTTTTAGCTGGGGTTTTTCACCTAGCAAATGTTTTCACTGAGCTGGCCACAGTGACACAAAGGCTTCTAACATTCATTTATCTAGAGTCCAGTACAGCATGGGTTGCACGCATTGCATCCTCTGCATCCAGTTTCATCTGACAACACATTATTACCCAAATGCCCAAATGCTTAACTTTGGTGTCTATTAGCTCCTTCGGATTTTCACTTAGACCTCTACAAAGAGCCTCCAGTTCCAAATAGCAGACCTCTACAAATAGCCACCCATTCCATGAGTGAGATATTGTGTGGCTGAACACAGCCATGATGAGGATAAGAGGAGGAGGAGGATTCTACATAATATCTTCCACAACACCAAAATCGGAGCATTTGCCCCCTCAAGCAGTGCTAATGGCAATGCCACCTTATTCCTCTAGCTGAAGGCATCGCTGAGCAGAACACTAACTAGAATTGATTGCCCCAAAGTCCACATTTGTGACCTTGTGCTGACCTTCTGGCTTACAGAGTGTAGATATTCCTACCATGCCTGAGACATGGAAAAACCATTACAACACATTGCTGTCAGCTATGGTGGAACCAACTTCAGATTAGCTCTTGCAAGGGGATATAGTTACTTCCAGAGCATAACACCTTGACTGAGAACAGTATCTGACCAGCACTTTCTGTCAAAAATCCTCAACTGCCGTTACCCAGATATATCAAAAAGGAGAGGTTTCTCATAGACACCCAGGCTGCCAGTGTTGCTGGTGGCGCAAACTCTTCCTTTATCACCTCATAGTCTAAATGCCAAAACTTTCAATTACTGCTTTCCTGACTGAATCTCACTATATGGAGCTGATTTGCTACTCACTGAAAATGTCATATTCTTGATCTTCCCTTTCACTGAATTTGCACCTTTGTTACGTCTCTTCCCCATTATTAACTTTGTCTGATCACTTCACAGACATGGAGGTCTTCATCCTGACCTTTTCAGCACTGAACATCAGGGGTGCTAAGTTATTTGTAAAAATCAGCTAGTGAGTTACATTAAATAAAACAAATAAAAAAGAGATAAGAAACCAGGCAAAACTGCTAATAAATTAACTTTGGGAACCCAGAGCAGCTTTCTTATCTTTTTCTGCACCATTCTGCGACTTAAAGGTGACCCTGAAGAAAATAGGTGAGAGTCAGTATCTAAAATGGTCTGCCTTGTTATGTAGCTCCCGCTTGACTGAAGTCCTACTCCTTGGCCTTTGTCATTTGTAAATGCCTCTATCTCTTCCTACTCAAGGCAACTCATCTCCTTTGACTCCTGGTTAATGTTCAGTATCTTTGAAATATGATAGTCAGGTATAGTTGCACGTTTTTTTTTTCTTCCAGTCCCCAAACAGCAGATTCTTTGCTGTCTGAGATCTCCTTATGCACGTGTTTATAGGCTGCTTTTCCTTTCTTCTCTCCGTCCCCTGCACTTCCTGTGCAGCCCCCACAATATCTGAGTGCTGCACAGTGTGCTTCCTCCCTGCTCTGCACTCTGATTTGGTGCCTTGGAGCAGGGTTTGACGGTCAGCAATCATTCAGGGTTTAAGGTTTTTGAGAAAGCAGGTGCTTGGGACTGTGGCCAGTATCCAACAGCTTTGCATAACTTCCAGAGTACCCTAGTACTCTGCGTAAGCTCTGTCTTGGGAACTGTGCACATCCCCAGCTTTCCTTCCCTTCCAACAGCACGGTTTACCACTATAATGCGCAGTTATAAATAACTGTAGCCAGACTAACACCTGCAGTTACTCCAGAGGTACAAGTAATGGGCTGCATGGCTGCCCAAGCTTCAAACTTTCCCACCAACCTCAGCACTGCTTGCCCGAGGCAGTAAGTCTCACAGTATCACTCCTCCTTCCATGTCCTGGATGTCCCCGCTGTCTCAGGCTGCCAGGCTTGCTTCCTGGTTGAGCTCCCTTCAGAAAGAGCCGGCTGACCCCAGGCAGCCCCGATGTTTCTCCTGTCTGAGACTCTCAGACTCTCAGAAGGAGACACTCCTGTCTGGCCTGACAATTTCAGACAACTGCAGATAACCACTACTGCTTGTGATACCACAGCAATTTGCAACCAGTGCCTCCTGACTTGGAGAGGCATGGTTTCCTCTTGTGAAGTGGTGGTGGCCCTAGGGGCCCCAACTCACATCAATTAGGGGTTTTGTTTTGCCTTAACCGTTGCTTTGTATACATGTAAATGCCCAGAGACTCTGGCATCTGTTCCTAACGGTCCAGGCATCCTTGTTTTCACCAGGAAAATATGTTATGCCTGCGGACTAGCCGCTGTCAGAACTGGTTACCTTCTGAATATCTCCCTTTTTAATGTACCTGTATCTGCTTTTTGCAGATACAGAATGAAATGCTATCTCATTTTCTTCCCCTGGCTTTCCACAATTCCAGACACTCTAAAGACTCTCACTTTTTGCTCCTTCCTCTTCCACTCAGCACAATCTTTATTTTATATTCCTTTTACTTTTGGTACCATGGGGTTCTCAGAGCTCACTTGGTGCTCAAACTGCTTCCAGGTGTTTGGCTTTATCCTGTGCTATTTAGGCTGCTCATTATACCAGCAAGATTTTATGAGTTCCTGGTTCAGGCTCACTGGATTCATCCTGCTTCACTGAAACAGCTGTAGGAGGAACTTCATCTCTGTCTATCGCTAATAGAGAAGGAGAGGATAATCAGAATTGTTCTCTGGAATTGTCTTTCTGATTCTCTCCCTGCTCCATAGGCTATAGAAGGGAGTGTAAGGAGATGAGGTTCTTCCTGCAGGTGTCTCAGAGAAGCAAGATGGGTCTGGGCCTGCGAGCAATCCAGATCTTGGATTGCTTTTTTTTTCCTAGAACTTCTCCTCTGTTGAGCAAATGTGATTGGAAACAAGTTAACCCACACTGCCACAGTGAAATAACTTGCTGCATCAACCCTTTATAAAAAACTTCATTATGTGATGGAATTACTGAGAGTGGGGGGACAAGAGGTGTTTTTCGGTTTCTTGGGAACAGTCAGATCTTTTCCAAGGAAAAAACTGTAAATCACAGTGACTACAAGGAGTCTCTTATCTTAGCAAGCATATTGCTTCCTGCAGTTAGGCTAGGCAGTGTATCAGAGATAACTTTCTGGGGAAAAAAACCCCAAGTTTTTGAAAAAAAGCTTTTTGAAAACAAATACGATGGAGACAATTTCAAAGAGCTATGCATTCCTCTCAGTAGAGAGGACTAACACTTAATTACGGTGTAATTTATTGCTATCCCTGATGTCTTAAGGGAGCAGGAATCTGATGTATGGGACCTCCCCTCACCTTTACTGTATAGAACCACTAGTAAGTCCTTTAATTTCATAAAAAACCAAAAAAACCTCTCCCAAGAAATATATCAGACTCCCATAGGTAATTTGAGACAATAAGCAGCTTTTTCTTCCATGGTTGACTGCAGTCAACAAGGCTTGGAGCACAGTGGGACCATTTGTTGCTGTGAGATTCAGAATGTTTCCCCTGCATGTAAAATATATGCATGTAATGTATGCATATATGTAATTCAAGTTCAATGTGGATACATACATATGGCTTAATTATGTGATTCAAAAAGCTGGTTATCCTTCGTAAACCTTTTCCTTGCTTAGGGAACTAACAGATATTGTTTCTCTCTTCCAAACTAACCCATTTCTGTGTAATTGGCCAGACCCCCAGCTCTTATAAACTGGGAAAGTTTCATTTGACTTGGCTCATTCTACACGCAAACACACTCACGTACATTTCACTTTATAATCACAAAGAAAGAGGCCCTGAGAAGTAGCGCTTGAGCTAGAAGCTAAATCAAGATGAAGTACCCTTCTTCTTTTTACTGACTACTTAGGTAGCTCATCTAGGGATTATTTGATCCAGTGAAGATATTCAGTTAAATCTTTTATTTTGAGATATCAGTTATTATTCAAGATCATATGATCTCTGGAAGCTGCAAATGGAATGTCATACTTTTATACTGACTCTTTTGTCAACATCCCATATTCCTGGATTGTTATTTTTATCTACAGCTTAGCTGAATAGAATTTAGAGATGGAAAAAATGTATTAGCTAATTCAGTACATTTCCTGTAAATGTGCCATTGTTCCCTGAAGTATCTTGTCTAGGCTTTTTTCTCTTCAAACATACACAAAATAGAAGCATTTTATGCTATATGCTATCAATTATATATGCTATGAATAGCTGAGGAGTATTCGGATAGATCAATGTTTTTGATGGGAATTTTTTCCCTGGGGCAGACTGCTCAAAACTGTTTTGTGCCTGATGTCTTTTTGCTCTAGGTAACACCTAAATTGCAGGTGAGACGCACTTCACATCATGCTCCAGGCTTCTGCTTTCCCTGTTATCTAGGCTGGGACTTGTCTAGAGAATGCAATGGCTTTCTACATACCTGAGTTTTCCTCCCTGAGTAGCTCACACCAGGTCTCATTCTTCTTCAGTCAGTGCACAGCAGGGAAAGACCACGGTAAATGAGAAGCATGACAGGGCCCAGAGCTTAGAGACAGTCCTAGTGGACTTAGGATCCAGTCCTTTATATCCTATTTAAAAGTATTTATCTGACTTTTCAGTGCCAAGATCTAACCCTTTTCAGGCTCATGATCTCCTGAAGGATGAAGGGAGCATCTAAACATACACAGGTATTATGCACCAATAAGATGAGTTACTTTTTTCTTAAAATCATTGGTTATCTTTCTTTTTTTTCAGATGAAAAATACAGCAAGAATTAAGGCACACAATATCTGCTTGAAGACTGAGAGTGCTGATGTACAGCATACTCTTATTTTTCAAGCTTAAACCTCTGTAATTCTCTTTTAACTGGTCTTCCCACCAGGCAAATTTAACGCCTTCAAACTGCACAAAACTGTGCAGCTCATCTTCCCACTGGGAGTAAGCCAAATCTACATATTTTTCCTTCATGGCAGTAAAGTTCTGCAGTGATTTCAAAATGTTATCACTCACATTTTTTAATGCTCTCTTTGGTCTTCTTCAGGACCTCCTGATAGCATATTCCCAACTGTTCCAGCAAGAAGAACCTCTTAAGTACCCTCAGACTTAATCAAATAGACTTGTCAAAGCTTCCTCATCTGATACACAGACATAGGAATATTTTTTAAACCATAGAATATTTGACAGTCGATTTCCTCTTTGCATTCCACACTTAGATGAAAGGACTTTTTTATTATTGTTACATAGCCTTGAGTATTTTAACTTACACATGTGGCCTAACACATATTTTTTAATGTGGTTTAAAATATGCTTCAAGGCTAAGAACCTCTCTGCAAACTTTTAGCCCAGATTGAATTTTTATGGTCTAGCAGGGTTTATAACAGAAACGCTGACATAATCTTAACTTGGTAGTACAAACAAGCCTCTTATTTTTTCCCCCTGCAAAAGTGAATTTGAGGTGTAAGAAAAGATACCGGATTGAGGACATACGAAATTCTACCTTCTCTTTATTCACGGGAAGGAGCACTAACACCGCAGTGTTCTTCACACTGCCCCAAAAATCTGTTTTATCTCTGTTTTGGAAGGACCAACTATAGTCCTTTCATAAGAGATTAATTCCACTTCTGTGCCCAGTCTGTCTTTGGCTTCTACATGGAGGCTTATGTGAAGAATGCCAAATGTAATGACGGGATTTTTTTGATGGCACCGACATCTGTCAACTAGAAATTAGGCTAGAACCACCATTCATTTTACATAGGCCACCCAAAGGTAATAACTCTCAGTTAGTATTGATTTGGAATACATTTGAACCCTTGACCTCTGAGATGAGAGTCTTCGTACCAAATCCCTACCTGCTCAGGTGTCTATTCAGTCATCTATAAAATGAGACAGCTTGACTATTTTTAACCATGATATCGATGCCATGTGTAGTTTAGGGGTGTATTTTATGTGTAAACAGTGTACACAAATGCCTTAGAAATACTAGAAGCTTAAATTAAATTTAAGAAAATTCAGAGATTAAGCAATTTCATCCTTACATTCAGTGTAAAGATAAATCACTACAGCAGATGGAATGACTCCATCAAAGCCTGTCTCTACTGAATGAGATTACCTTGTTTTAATCAAGTTAGTCTAAATAAGCAAAGATAAGTTCACTAGATATACATCCTTATAGATGGATCTATACCACTGTAGACGTCTGCAACACATTTTCTTTAATGCAGGAAGGAAGGATAGTGAGAAAGGGAGAGGGGAAATTTCTTAAATGAAAGCATTTGAATATGCCATTGAATAAAACATGTATCTTTCAAAGGAAAATTCATAAACACCTTTGACCGCCCTTATGTAACCTCCAGAGACAAGTCTCAACCCATCTAAAGCAAATAATGAGACAAGAAATTTGAATAGATATTAAGTAAAGCACTGTGAAGTCTGGAGCTTCATTCCTTTAAGAATTATGAGCTCAGACATTTCGGGCTTAAATTATAACATAATTCTCTAAAATGTAATTTCGAAGACAAAGGAAGTGCAATAAAACAAAATTTTAAAAAAGCCCTTGGTAAAGCTGGAATGACCCATTTTGTACTGCTCGAATGTTGTATTGCAATCTTCCCCTTTAAAAGAGACTATAAAATTGTTATAATTAAAAGAAATACCATGCTGATAAAGTTCAGAAACACTTCAAAATAGAATGTTTCGATACCACTAAAAGGATTCATTTACTGCTTTCCCCTAGTCTCCCCCCCCCCCCCATTTTGTCATAATTGACATATTCCTGCAGAGATTGTTTTGTTCTGAGGAAACACCATTTTCTAACATGAAATGTTGCAGTAAAAACTTCCTGACCAGCTCTAAAATTGAGAGGAAAAAGTCTATGAATATTTAAGTTTCATTTATCTTTTAATTTTCAGTTTACCTGAACTATTTTTTTTTACTGATTTGTTGTCTGTAGTTATTTTTAAATAACTCATTTAAAATTAAACAAGTACTCTGAGAAAAAAAGTTCTGCAATTTAATTTAATTAGCTTTGCCTTTTTCCAGCCCATTACTGACTTTCATAATGCTGTATTTAAAAGTAATTATTTTAAGCAAACTACTTGAATAGTCAGATTCTTAATTTTTTAATGAGAAACACCGCAGCACCAGGTCAGATTTTAGCAAATTTCAGGCAGGGTTCTCTGGGATGACTTTTTCTTACACAACGGTTTAGTTAAACCTTAGCTTGAGTTTGTGTAATAATACCAATGACCAGGCAAGAGGACAAATTTTGTGACACATGATGATTTAACAGGACATCAGAAATGACGCACAGGTCTTCTCCTTACTATGTAACTTCTAAAGGATACCAGAGAGCAACGCTAACTGCCTTTTGGGTCCATTTTGGAACACTGCACAGACCTACATTAATACAGATGAGCATGTTATTGCACACATTGGATTCTTATATGCTAACCTTTGTAACTGCTTACTGCCTCATTGGCCTTCCTGGAGTATACACAGTCACAGGCTTCCTCCTTGCTTCCTCTTTGGCCACCTGTCATATCTTACCAGGATTCTCTTCATTGCTGGATAGAAAGAGCTTCACAACCATTAGAAATAAACCTGAACTGCTCCAAGAATCAAAGGTCATTGCTTCTCCTGAGCTGAGGAGAACTTCCATGAGCTACATATCTAACACCAGCATCTTATTAGGTCTGTGGGGTCACGCACCAGAAAAAAAGAAAAAACCACGATTTTTTTACAGATCAATTAAAGATGTCTGAGATTCTAAATCATGCCTTGTTCTACATTCACTAAGGCTGCTTGGGATATGGCTGGGAGGAAGAAATCAGCTGACGCCTTTTACCCAAGCCCTATTTTGATAGGGGAGGGATGGCCCAGATGTATGACCTCGCCATACTTATGGAGAGATTCCTAGTTCTTGCCAATAGCCCAGAGGAACCTCTGAGGACTCTTGCGTAGTCATGGCATACACATGGCTAAACAGGCTGACTTCAGCAAGAACTGATCTAGCATTTCTAGTACTGCATTTCCCACCTGTTGGGCAGATAAACCAAGTGTGCGGCAGGAGACATGAGAGACGCTCACAGGGGAGCGCCATATTCAGGTCACAAAATCAGAACATACTGACTGCCATGGTGAGGGAAGCAGGGAGAAAGGGCACTTATGACGGTGTTTCCCTTGAAAAGAAGGACAAAGTAAATTGAGATGACATTGCTTATGTGTACTTGGTCTTGAGTTTGGCCCCTCAGAGTTACTGCTTTGCTGAAACATCTAAGTAAACAAAGTGATTTCAGTATTATGGGTTTTATTTTCCAGAGTAAACAGGCAAAATTACAGCTAACTCTTGACTATCCAGGCTAATGAGGGAGGAAAAATGGAGTTTGATAACTTGCATGAAGCAAAATCCTGGTAAATGCGTATGTAAGTGAGGTTTCAGAGGCATACGGTGACTCTATTTTTTTTTTTTTTGATTTTTCCTTTCTTCAGACAAACCCCCCAGCTCTGCCTATGTGGAAGCTTTTAAAAGATTTGTGGGACATTTTGCACTGCTGGTCAGCATGGGCTCATAAAACAATAAGTTTTACCTTTCCTCTTGCATCTTGAGTCTGATTTTATCATAAATTGTTAGATGTTAGTTCTTTCCCCTGGAAAGTCTATGAAAGACTTTAATGCAAGTAAACATAAAACTTGCAGATGGGCCTCATTTTCCAAATGGCCTTTAAATGGTTGGCATAAATAAGGATACTAGATATCTATCTGATTTGTGTATGCAAACAAGAATTGTGTTGACGAATCAGACATTTAAATCCTATCATTTGCTCCTGCAACTCACTGTGCCAGCATAATTGAAGCTCATTTAAAAATCTGCTTCAAAAGGTACAGTAATAATGAAGGCATATTGGAAATCTATTGTAATACTTTTTTGCTCATTTTTTAAAAACACCTTTTAATAGATCTGCCTTTAAATGGCTTCTAAATAATACAGTTATCTTGTGCTGATTAGGTCTAGGAAGGCTGCTAATAAACAAAATCCTGACTCATACGATTTATACTATGTGCACTGGTATCGGTAAGGATGTGTGCATTCTTCCTTTTTTAAAATGCCAGATATCTCTGGGGATAAGATCTGTGGCTTTTGTAGACATTGACTAAAGGAAAGCAATACACAGACATGCTGCTTTAGGACCGACTTTGGGAGTGTTCCCAAAGGGCTGAATAAAGACTACCTCTAACCAACAAGATGTGGTTCAACAGGACTAGGAATCTTTTCATCTGCTTTCTGTGCTCATTTAAAGTACTCCTGTTAAGAACTGCAGCTGATGACATTTGCATTATTACAGTAAACTTATAGCATTGCATACAGAAGTTACTCATCAAACTTTATTCAAGTTCTTGTAACTTGGTTGTATTTGTAGCTATGTTTTCTCTTTCATCAGTTCCAAATATCATTTCCCATCTAGCCACAGAAACAGTCTAACACTTCTGCCTGCCTAAGACATGCAAGGGCACCTTTATCTCATATAAAATCTTGGATCAATCCCAGTTGCTAAAATAAAGGACCAATACTTCCTTGCCTACCTCTCTATGCTTTACAAAAAGTCCTGAGGGTATTAGCTGGACTTGGAAAAGTCCAAGCCTTCTCATAACAAGATCCTTCTATTTTAAACAATTCCCTAGTAAAGGGAATCATCTGCACACAACTTTCTTTGAGCAGTAAGTAAACTATTGAGCAATAAGCATAATATCAGTAGCTGATGGACTTATATAGTGCCGTTTCCTCACAGAGAGACAGAGTCTGTCCTCGTCCTCCCTGGCTCCCACCCACTGCATCTCGGTGTTAGTGCGTGCCACCCACCTCCCCAGCATGGCCTGTCTCACTCCGTGGGAGGCTTCTGGGGGAAGCCAAGACTCCCGAGCATCCCCAGAGCTGTCTTGCCTCTCTGCCTTCCTGGGCAGGCATGTTGCAGGAGGCAAGGTCGCACAGTCAGTCCGGTACATGTCTGCATCCTGCTCTGAAAAGCCACAGGGAAACTATCTAACTATACACAGATCAGGAACACCCATGTTTCAGCCATCTATAAAAATATTGGGGTGTTTTTTTTTTTCTGCTTCCTCCAACCTTAATAACAGTTTCTTGTTGTGAGCCAAAATTGTATCAGATTACTCTGTCAATAACTTTCACGGAGTCACTTGGGACAGTCTGTGGCACATCAGAGATTTGCTGGCCTTACAGCAAGCAAATACTGGGGAACGGACCCAGGGCCTTGGCTGGCCACTGGCAATGCAATCTGCTGGGTTTCTCACAGCTTTTCAAAATATGGTAGCCCTCTGCATAAGCCGATGAGTGAACTCTGTTCTGCAAGTCTGTAATAGAACAAAGTCAGTTTGTGATCCTGCAGCTGCTAATATTGCTGCAGTCCTTGTCTTATAGTCAGTTTGCATCCAATAAATAATATGCAGGAAGGTGATCAGCATTAATTTTACACTGTTTTCAGTTTATTTAACAAGAGGCTGAAATTCTGCTTTGGAGAAAGGTTATGAAAATAGTCTGCAATTCAGTATTACCTGCCACTTTGTAATTCACCATTTTAATGAGAAAGGCAGAGCTGTCGCATTGAAAACACATTGATAATTCCATAATTTCACATAGGAGATAAATCGGCAAAAAATAAGGACACAGGCAAGAACTACAGAAAACACAGAACACTCTCATATCTAGCTTGATGGCAAATACTCCTGAGAAAGAGAGTGAGTTTGAAGAAAAAACCCGTAACGGAAAATCTTTCCAGATAACACTCCCATTCACTTGCTCTTCCTCAGACACCTGATTTTCTCAAATTTAGCACAAACAGGAAAATGCTGTTATTCTAGGAGGTGATGCTGGTAACTTTAAAACATCATCTTTTTAAGGCTGAAGGTACAATTGTTACTTTTATGTTCCTTTTACAACAAATAGCTTTTGACCAAATGTTGTCTGAGACGTCTGCCTGCCTTTACCATGCCTAGTTAAGTTGAACCAGGCACCCAAAAACTTACTAATGACATCTAATGCATGATCTTAGACTAAATTGTCATATCCACCAAAATGGAAGATGGTCAGAAGAAATTTATAATGTATATATTTACAGTGTCAACATTCTGTGTGTGTGTGTGTGTAGACGCATGTGCATGCACATGCCTAACACAGGTTTTCTTTTTGGCATTCCTGTAGCCCATGAAAATGAAAAAGATATAATTTACTTTTGTTTGCAACAGTATTTATTCAACTATTAGCTGATTTACAAAGATAATTCAATAAGCATGTTAAAAAGAAAAAAAATCAATGTTTTCATTTTCTGCCTGGACAAAGAAAAGTCAGTGATAAATAATCATACGCTGATTTGCAGGAAATGTCAGATACTGGATGAAACCAAACCAAACTTGGAATGATCTGGACCATTGCTTCCCCTTGAAATGAACATCAAAAATCTTAACGCAGAGCATTGCTTTCTGCTGCAATTAATATGAGACTAAGCAAAGTCAATACTGCACTTGTTTCAATATTGACTTGCTTTTTATGGGGCATGATTAAAAGGTTCCTTCTAACGCCCAACACTTTTCACTCCAAATGATTGTGTAAGATTGGTAAAACGATCTCCACCAACTTTGTACTGCATTTTCTTTGCTTTGGGTACTTCTGGAACATAATGTTTTGTTTGTAACACTCATCTTACTATGACAGAAACAAGCAACAGGAGACAGCCACTAATTCCACTTCATCTCAGATCCTGTGGGTGTAAATTGTGTGGTAAATGAGTTGAAGATGGCTGTGACTTGGCAAATGCAGCAGCATCTTTCAAATTGCAGGAGCAGGCATGGTAGTTATTGTAGCCGAAGTTCACCGACGAATGCCCTAATTGTTAACTAAAAGGTAAAACTACAGCACTGTAGTATAGCGGGAGGCACAGATACCCTACTGGCTGTCATTATTTGTAAAAGGACAGAACTTCCATAAAGTGTCATTTGCAGGTATCAGAGCAGCCTAGATTGTCAAAACCATATAAAGGCCAGAAAAAAATCTTATTACAAAAACTCTGCTAGGAAAGATAATTGTTTTTACTGTACTAGACAACATTTATTTAGCTGTCCATCCTCATCAGTCTGACTACCGACGTACGTAAGTTTTCTCTATTCTTTAATCTTTTCAGGATCAAAGAAACTTAGTTAGAAGGTAAGATTAAACACGCAGAAGAACTTCAATTTGAAAACTTCAGGGATTACTCTGCAAGACACATGGGCTTAAATGGCAACAAAGGAGATTCAAGTTAGACGCTATGAAAACATTTCTAGCAGTAAGGATTTGAACTGATTTTTCTAGGGGAGTAATCATCAACACTGGAGGTTTTCAAGAACTCATCAGGGGGACTTCTTTCAGGGATGACTGAGGCATTGCTTGATTTGTCTTGGGAAGCACAGATATACCAAAGAATTTCTTGAGGTTTCTTTCAGCCCAGTTTTCTCCAGCTCTTTTGCATTAAAGCACCACCCCATCAACAGGAACAAAAAAATCACACTGAAGACTAATAAACATTAAGGGGAAACATCTCACAGGAGTTCATTATGCACCTCACTAACCACTTTAATTATGCATTAATTTATTATTGATGAAAAAATCAGTATTATATCTCAGCATCTTTTCTGATAGAATGCTTTATAAAATGCCTCCAACCCTAACATAAATGATATAACTAGCTCTTTTTTTTTCAGTCAAGATAAAGCATCTCATCATTATCAATTAAAGAACTAGGGAAGTCTTTGAAAACAGGACTTGTTTGCTTAAAGTACGTGAAGGTCATATTCACCCTGTAATAGTCAATGAAGAGTAGTCATTTGTTATTTTTAAGCAGGCTGTCATTTAGCCATTATGAAGACGAATAACATTTGTTATTACCTAATAATCTTCCTGTTGATTATAGAGGAAAGACACTTGCAGACACCTTATGTGCCTTGCTTGGGTTTCTAGATTATTAATGTATTTTGATTAAACTTTGTAAACAAAAAATTACGATCTCAGTTCTCTGCATATAGTGACTGACATGTAATGCAAGGTACAAGAATATATCCAATCCCTCGCATCTTGCATTGCATATGTTATTGGCCTAATACTCATGTAACATAGTGAAAACAAAGTTCATTTTTTAATATCAAACAGATTGTCAATGGATCATATGCTGCTCTATTAAGGTTAGTTTTTGGATGCCTGCCTTCTGGAGGAGAGTTAATGAAGCTATAAGTTACCTGTGTGGCTTCATTTGGAGTCAGGCCTAATTATCTGGATCATGGCCACATTTTAGAAAGTCCGAGCCTCATTTCCAAAGCAGATGGAGTCACTCAGGAATGACTTCATTTGTATTAATTTGTTACACTGTCTTCTGCTATTCATCTCAGGGAATGTTGCTGCCTTTGCAGTCCAGCAGCAACAGAATTTTAAAGTTTTAATTTGGGAATCTTTTACTTTATTATTTTTTAAATAAATCCATTATCTTACTCCACAACTACTGATGGTGAAGCACAAAGGCAATTAACTGGGGTCCAACCCCTGGCTGTCAAACGCTGCCAGGTGGTGATTATGTCACCCAAGATTTATGAGGCTTTCACTTCTTGGAACAAGTAAACTGACCAAAACAGTGACCCAGCAGCTTTATCAAGACAGCCTATGGGGCACTTCTGTTTGGGCTTTGTAAGCAGAAGATTTTTGGTGTCAACCTTAGCTCAGCAAGAAAATCAAAAGACTAGTAAGCGAAGTGGTTAAGACTTTAGAAGAGAGAATAGCTTTAAGTGCATTTAACATATTTATCTAAGAGAAAGGTTACATTGTTCCAATAGGATGACTACACTGGGATTTCTGATTTGATACAATTGTTTTTACATTGAGCGATGATATTACAGAAAATAGATATCAGATGACTCCAAAGTCCCTGCACCGCATTTTGAGATTAGGAACATAATGCAGACTAAAGCCAAGGGAGTTTAAAGGTGTCTTTGGCACAATTACTGTGCCGTCTCATAGCTGACATATCCTGGCCTGTCCTTTTATTAAATGAGGGCAATGCTCAGCACTGTTAATCCTCAAAATAGTTTACCAATAAGTGTTAATGTTACCATTTTGTGCAATCTATAAAGAACAAAAAGAGCAAGAGCAAATGGAAAGCGCATAAAAGGGAAAAATAAAGACTCTTTTTGTATCCTATCATGACGTCTTTATCACAGCACCTCTAGCTAATCAAATTATTATCTGTCCATTATTTTCTGCAGAGAACACCAGTGCTAGTCTACTTTCCTTAAGCTTAGAAAGTGGACAGGGATATTTATATGCAGTAAATTGCAGCCAAATCATTGTAAATGAGGTTTCTCTCATTCCGGCCTTGTGGCAACTTCTAGCGATTATGTGCAATTGAAGACCCAGAGGTATTTGAGATTCTTCCAGGCAATAACAGGCTGCTGCTACCAGCTCAGGACCCGTCTGCATGATTCTCACCCACGGCTCTGCTAGACGTCAGCAGGGCGACTTTGGTGGCTGAGCTGAGGTGTGATAGAGGAACTCTTCTGAGGAAAAAACAAATATCCAAGGGCTTCAGTTTGTCACTTCCAGGTTCCTTTGAACATCACAAACAGTCTGGGAGCAGGGCGATGGATGGCAGGACTGAGACTGCCCTATATGGCACTGAAAGCTGCTAGAAAGGAAAGGCAGAAGAGGAAGAATAACATCCAGAGTTTCTGGTAGAAAGAAGGGATGAATTTCTAGCAGAAAGCTAAAAATTTCATTGATTAAAAATTATATTCAGGCTATGATAAAGTAATATGAAGCAAGGCAGGGCTGAGGATGGGATCCAAAAAGATGGACTCAAGCGGAGTAAGAAGACGAAAAGGGCACTTGGAGGGAAATTGAGCCCCAAAGTTGTTGCAGGCTCATTTGTGTCTCCAGGAAAGGTCAGTTGTCACTTCTCCTCCCTTATATCATAAACATCCTGTGCCTATTGGCACTAAGTACCTCCTGCAGGTTTTTAATCACATAGAAAGAGTTATAAGCCTCCAGCTCTTTGTGTTTGCACATCAGTAATACCATTCCTGTCTCCTGACTATCAAGGCAACAAGCAGAGGGCAAGTAAAAATCAACTATATGTCTTTTCCAGTTTCTGACAGTATTAATTACACACACACACTTCAAATTGTTGACTATTGCAAGTAATAGCAACCCAGGATGAAATTATGGTAAGCTCCATATTGTAATGGAAATTATGGTAAGCTCTACCTGCATGAGACTCATCCAGTAAAAGAAGTCAAATCTGAACTTCTTCAAAAAAAGCTAAACCTACCTTTTTAAAAGAACAAGGATATTAATTTTTTCTTCTTTGAGGTCACTTTCTTAATGTTCTTTTTATTTTATAAATTGATATGCTGAAGTCTCAGACACTTCCAAAAGGACAACTTCATTTTACCAAGTGTTACCTCCAGTGGCTGCATGCAGCCAGGGGAGACAGCATGGAACATGGCTATGGAGGATCCTCTTGCACCTCTCCTGAGAAGCGTACCTGCTTGATTGGCTCTCTGAAATGCCTGTACAGCAATGCGCGCAGCATGGGGAGTAAGCAGGAAGAGTTAGAGATCTGCGTGCGGTCACAGGGCCATGATCTCATTGCAGTTACAGAGACACGGTGGGATAGCTCACGTGACTGGGATGCTGTCATGGATGGCTACGTGCTTTTTAGGAAAGACAGGCCAAGAAGGCGAGGTGGTGGAGTTGCCCTTTATGGGAGGGAGCAACTAGAATGTGTGTTGCTTTGCCTCGGGGTGGATGAAGAGCAAGCTGAGAGCTTATGGGTAAGGATTAAAGGGCAGGCTAACATGGGTGGCACTGTTGTGGGGGTTTACTACAGGCCACCTGCTCAGGAGGAAGTTGTTGATGAGGCCTTCTACAGACAGCTGGAAGTAGCCTCACACTCACAGGCCCTGGTTCTCATGGGAGATTTCAACCACCCTGACATCTGCTGGGAAGAGAGCACAGCTAGACACACACACAGTCAAAGAGGTTCCTGCAGAGCACTGAGGATAACTTCTTGACCCAGGTGGTGGAGAAGCCAACAAGGAGAGGTGCCTTGCTAGACCTTGTCCTAACAAAGAAGGTGTAGTTGGAGAGGTGAAGGTTGGGGGCAGCCTTGGCTGCAGTGACCATGAGACGGTGGAGTTCAGGATCCTGTGGGAAGGAGGCAGGGCAAGAAGTAGGATCGCAACCCTGGACTTCAGGAGAGCTGACTGTGGCCTCTTCAGGGACCTACTTGGAGGAGGAATCTCATGGGGTAAGGCCCTAGAAGGAAGGGGGGTCCAGGAGAGCTGGTTAATACTCAAGCATCGCTTCCTCCAGGCTCAAGATCGGTGCATCCCTCTGAGTAAGAAGTCCAGCAAAGCGGGCAGGAGACCTGCATGGATGAGCAAGGCACTGCTAACAAAACTCACACAGAAGAAGGAAGTACACAAAATGTGGAGAAGGGGGCAGACCACTTGGGAGGAATACAGGGACGTTGTCAGAGCTTGCAGGGATGCGACAAGGAAGGCTGAGGCCCATTTGGAGTTTGATCTGGCAAGGGATGTCGAGGACAGCAAGAAGGGCTTCTTCAAATACATCCATAGCAAAAGGAAGACTAGGGAAAATGTGGGCCCTGCTGAATGTGTTCATTCACAAATGTGTTCACCCGCTGCTGAATGGGGCAGGTGCCCTGGTATCGAAGGATACAGAGAAGGCAGAGCTGCTGAATGCCTTCTTTGCTTCAGTCTTTACTGCTAAGGCCAGTCCTCAGGAATTCCACACCCTGGGGACAAGGGGGGAAGTCATTGCTAGGCCACTCTCCATCATCTTGGAAAGGTCCTGGAGAACAGGAGGACTGGAAGGACTGAGGTGCATGAAGACTGGAAGAAAGCCAGTGTCGCTCCAGCCTTCCAAAAGGGCAAGAAGGAGGAGCCAGGAAAGTACAGGCCTGTCAGCCTCACCTCCATCCCTGGAAAGGTGATGGAACAGCTCCTCCTGGAGGTCCTCACTAAGCATGTGGAGGACAAGCAGGTGATCAGGAGCAGTCATCACGGATTCACCCAAGGGAAATCTTGCTTGGCCAATCCGATGGCCTTCTCTGATGGAATGACTGGCTGGGTAGGTGAGGGCAGAGCAGTGGATGTTGTCTCCCTGGACTTCGGCAAGGCTTTTGACACTGTCTCCCCTCACATTCTCATAGGAAAGCTCAGGAAGTGCGGGTTGGATGAGTGGAGGGTGAGGTGGACTGAGAACTGGGTGGATGGCCGAGCTCAGAGGGTTGTGGTCAGTGGCGCAGAATCTAGCTGGAGGCCTGTAGCTAGCGGTGTCCCCCAGGGGCCAGTCCTGGGTCCAGTCTTGCTCAGCTTACTCATCAATGACTTGGATGAAGGCACAGAGCGCGCTCTCAGCAAGTTTGCTGATGATAGAAGACTGCGAGGAATGGCTGATACCCCAGAGAGCTGTGCTGCCATTCAGAGGGACCTGGACAGGCTGGAGAGCTGGGCAGAGAGGAGCCTCGTGAAGTTCAACAAAGGCAAGTGCAGAGGCCTGCACCTAGGGAGGAAGAACCCCTTGCACCTAGCACAGCACCTAGCACCTAGCTGCTTTCCAGCAGGTGCTGGAAAGCAGCTGTGCAGAGAAGGACCTGGGAGTCCCGGTGGACAACAAGTTAAACATGAGCCAGCAGTGTGCCCTGGTGGCCAAGAAGGCCAATGGTCTCCTGGGCTGCATTAGGCAGAGTGTTGCCAGCAGGTGGAGGGACTCTACTCAGCCCTGGTGAGGCCTCACCTGGAGTACTGTGTGCAATTCTGGGCTCCCCAGGACAAGAGAGACATGGCACTGCTGGAGAGAGTCCAGCGGAGGGCTACCAAGATGATGAGGGGACTGGAGCACCTCTCCTATGAAGAAAGACTGCGAGAGCTGGGCCTGTTCAGCCTGGAGAAGAGAAGATTGAGAGGTGATGTCATCAACGTGTGCAAGTATCTGAAGGGGGAGTGTCAAGAGGATGAGGCCAGCCTCTTCTCCGTGGTGCCCAGCAACAGGACAAGAGGCAACGGGCACAAACTGAACCACACACAGGAAGTTCCATCTGAACCTGAGAAAAAACTTCTTCACTGTGAGGGTGACAGAGCATTGGAACAGGTTGCCCAGAGAGGTAGTGGAGTCTCCTTCGCTGGAGATATTCAAGACTCGTCTGGATGTGTTCCTGGGAAATATGCTCTAGAGTAACCTGCTTGAGCAGCTGGGTTGGGCTGGATGATCTCCAGAGGTCCCTTCCAACCTCAACCATTCTGTGAGATAACAGGCACCACTGCATTATCACTCTTAGATGCTCAGGTAAGTGAGAAAGAACTTGGTTTTTAGTCCTCTGGACTGCCCAAGCTGCAGCTGCTCCAGTGCTTTGTCGATAATGTCAGGTAATAGTGAGGCTGCCACATAAGCCTTTCTTGCAGACTGTTCCAACTCTTGGACACAGTTTCCATCCTGAAGTAGGATGCAAAGTTAAAACAAACTGAAAACAGAAGTGTAGAGCTCTGCAAGTTTTCTTTCATTTAGGTAAGCCAAAGACTTGTGCTTTTGCATGGAGTAACAGCAGCGCTTATTTGAGTTCTCACCATGCTTTTTGTAATTTATAAATGACATAATCCTATTCTCTCTTATAGGTTGGGCTCTCTGGCTTGACTAGATCTCCCATGCTACATTTTAGCCAGGGTTTATGCTGATTCACCATAGTGCAGAAATGGATTAATGCAGAGGGAACCGTAGCTAACAGGGTTGAGATGAGTTAAAATTGCATGTATTAATTTAGCTTAAGCACGTGGTAGAATTAGGTAACTGCAATACAGTTAAATTGATTTACAAAAACCACTCAAAGCCCTGTTTACCAGAAGGGCGATGAGGGGAATCACCTAAGAGTCAACAGTTTACAGTCCGGAGCTCCTTTGGGATAGTGCTGCTTCCAGCAAAAAGTCTGCAGATTTTCCTTGGACTTCTGCAACTAGATTGTGTTCAGGGTAGTTTTGTCCTCCTTCCATGCATCTGCTTCTATGACAGTCTCTTACTGCCAGGTCTTCCACTTCCTTTCTCCTGCTCTGCACGTTCAACTCCTGTCTACCCAAAACAGTACACATGGGAATTCCCCTGCCTACATCTGATTCCTTCTTGGATGCTGAAGTGGTGGAAGCTGCCTCTCTGCCTTTCAGGAGCTTAACTTTTTCTTATGGCTATGTCAAGAGAAGAAATGACAACAGTTGATGCTTTTTTCTGAGTCATAAACACTTAAAAATGGCAATAGGTGCTCCACATTGTTATGCATTTTTAAATGCTTTGAAAGAAAGAAAGAAAAGAGAACATATAAAGTAAAGGAGAGGTGAAAATCCAGTGAGGTGAAGTAATTTGGGAGCTGGCTGTAAGCGCTCACAGAAAGCCATAATGGAGTCTAAAAAGCTCATTTCTGTCACTCCAGCAGCAGGAGGCTAAGCTGTGCAACCCTAGCAGTGCTTTAGTGACACTTGATGCACAGTTGGTCCCTTCTTGGTTTGAGTGAGGAATTTAAGGGAGGATGGAGTAATCTCTTTCACAGCCACTCAAAATGTGCTGTTGCAAAAGCAATGTGGGTAAATAGAAGGAAACAGAAGGGAGAGCTTGGCAGCCTTCTGGCTTTGACAGAAAAAAAGGGTGCTCCAAACATCTAGCTTGGGCCAAGGTGGTGGCCAGGGGTGGGTGCTGGAAATCTGGGTTGTGGCACCACTGTGGACCTTCCAGCTTAGAAAGAGGGACTCAGTATGGAGGGTAGTAGGAAAATCAGCCTCCAGATGAGGAGCTTCTGGGAAGATTCTTGGAGGAGATACTTTACAGTTAACAGTCCGCCAGGGAACTAAGTTATACCTCAGAAAAATGATGGGTTCAAATGGCTGGCAGTCTCCTGGCCAGAGATGGCAGCTGGGATAAACTTTTAGAAGAACTTGGGAAAACTGAACTGATGCAAGTTCCAGACTCAAGGTGGGGGGAAAAAAAGGTAAAATTAAGGAATTAAAGAAATACTCAGGGGCAGATGGTATCAGAGAAAGCAAGGAGGCCAGACATCAAACAGAAGGGGAAAAGGTTGAAGCACAGCTGAGTCTCAGCAGAGATAGCAAAAAGATTTTGAGATGTGGGAAGCAGGATGGAGAGAATCGGGGAGTGAATGAGATGGAGAGCTGTCCAGAACACAGGGGACACCAAGTGCTTCAAATTTTCCAGACAGAAGTTTCCTTTTCTTAGGAGGGAGTGCTGGTGAGAGAGGGGCTGACATTACTCATTTCTAAATCACAAGGGTTCTTTATTACTAGCAGCCTATAATGGAAACTGGTATGATTTCTGTTATATCTTAGCACTGTTTTATTTTGTTTAGCATAACCTTATTGATCTGCACTTTGTTCCAAGCAACATGCGCCTTACTCCCTTTTTCAGATAGGGGAGAAAAGTTATTTCTTTCTCAGTTATTGCAATTGTATGAATACAGTGCTTGAGTTCCAAATAATTGCATAGGACAGGCACATATGCCTGTATCTGTACTGGTAAATTAAACATGTTCCGCATTGTTCCTAGGAACTGAATCCAACTACATGACGTGTCACAGATCTATGCTACTAAATTTCCTTCATTTCTAGAACGCATGGACCACAAATTGCCTGTTGGGAATAGTTTCTGGTCAATTTTAACTCTCCATACTTGGCTTGGAATCACTGGGAGAAAATTCATTGGCATAGACCAAAAGTATGTAAGGCATATAAGGACAATTGAAGAGTTCAGATGTTTGCTTTTCAATGCTTACAAACATCCCAAGGCAGTATTTTTCTAATAGAAGTGTAGGCTGTGATATGTCTCTTCTAGGTCAACAAAGTAGGGTCTGCTGCTGCTGAATCTTTCATCTTTTTTGCAGATTTAAGTCTATTCAGAACAGGACAAGGATCTGTTATATTCCTTGCATTCTTAACATGCTAATATCTTGCAGTATGATCCATATTGTTGGTATCCCAAAATAAGCATGACATAGTTTATGTAATGTGTTTATTAAAGTTAAATATGGGCCAATAGAGTACTGTCATTGCCAATTAGGGAAACTAAGCACTGGGCTGTGTTAGGAGGAGCATAGCCAGCAGACCGAAGAAAGCTGTTATCCCTCTCCGCTCAGCACTGGTGAGGCTGCCCTCAGATGCTGCGTCCAACCCTGGCCTCCTGGTTCAAATGAGAGGTTTTCCACCTCCTTTGAACCATGGTCCTGCAGAGAGTTACCAAGATGGGCAGAGGTGTAGGATATAGGCCTATAAGGAGTATCCGAGGGAGTAAAGTCTGGTGAAGAGGAGGCTAAGAGGCAATGTAATAGCAGCCTGCAAGTACTTAAAGGGCAGCTACAAAGAACCAAACTTCTCTCAGTGTCAGCAGATGGTATAACAAAAAGCAGCAGTCACAAGTTGTTCCTGGGAGGGTCAGATTAGGACAAAGCAGAAAAAACCCTTTTTCACTAGGAGGATAGTGCAGCACAGGAGCAGAGATGCTGCTGAATTTCTGTCCTTAGAGGTCTGTGAGGTTTAGGTAGACAAAGCCATGGCTGACCTAATCAAATGTTGACAATAGTCTTGCTCTGAGCAGAAGGAAGCTGGGTGGACCTCTTTTCCAGCTCACATTGCTGTTTCTCTGAGGCAGATCCCACATGTCTTGATTCTCGGCAACTGCCTGATCCGGAAGAGTTATGTTTCCCATAGGTTGGGTAGGAGATTCAACTGATATTTTAATTCAGTAATGCTAATCAGTATATTTTGAAGAGTAAGGGTAATTATTCTCATGATTACTTTTTCTTCTTTGCTTTATACTCTGCCCTGGCAAAACAGCACTGATGTTTACAGAATGGCAAATTGTTCTGGTTATTAGTAGAGCTGATTTCTCTCATACGCTGGGAAGTAAGTTTATTTAGTCTGCAGTCTAGATACTGAAGGTCATCATATATTTCAGCTATTTCTTCTTTCTAAGAAGTGGTATGCAATTGCAGTTTTCATCTTTACAGGCTTTTTTACACTCCCATTATGAAATGTGAATATGACCTCAAGGAGATCCAAGTCTTGCCTGTGTGCACAGAAAGTACTTGAATCTGCTGACAAACATATGCCAGTACTTTATGAGAACATGCTGTGCACTGATGGTGGATATATTTGACAAGATTAATCAGACCAGCTCAGGGAGATATTAGGCAGGCTGCACAAATATGAGCAAAAACCAGTCAAACTCAAATGAACTTAATAGAAACACTATCTCCAACACAACACAGCCTATGAAGGATAAAATACAGTGATTGGTCAAAGAGGAGAGTATAGCTAAGCATTCAGTCCATTAACTGTGCAACCATCTGGTTGAGCAGTGAGACATTCAATGATGGCTTATGTGTATAACACCAGTATAACAGCATGGTCCACCGTCAAAACCACAGTCTGTTTTGCTAAAGACTTTTGCACCTAGTGTTGAGTACACAATAAGCCTGGCAAAAGTTGCTAGCTATTTTTAGAGCTTAAAGGCACAGTAGGATGTTAGCTTTCTGTTCCTGGTGCCTGCCAGGAGGCAATGTTCAACCCTGCTGAATATCAGGCAAGTTAATGAACTCCCTCAGCAATAAACATGACATCAGCTAAGAAAACTGATCCAAATAAATGCATTCTTTTTTTACACACCTTTTTCAGAAGTCTTATTACATGTAGACATTTGCATAGCAGAGGACAATCCCCACCACTACCCTGTTTACAAACTCCTCCTTTGTGGGCATCAGATTACTTCATTCTGCATACCAGCCTCTCTGATACAGCTATTCTGGAAAATCCTAAATTCCTTTTAGGACCACTTTAAAGCGTGCTCAGATTAGTCTCTCTTCTCCAATTTAACCAATGCTAAAATAAGAAATGATTGGGAGTTATTTTTCACATTTATGATATTCCTATTTTCTCTCAAATTTTTTACTTTTTAATTAATTTTTTTAAATTGTTCAAATGTTCGAACTTATTATAATGTTGTTGACACAGTCTTCACCTTAAAAAGAAAGACGTTTCATAAATAAATTTAATTAGAAAAGCCACCAAAACACATCAGTGGAAAATATTTCACTAACTCTAAAATTTTCATTTAGTTAAAAAGGCACATCAATAGGCCAAAGCTGAGCAATCCTGGAAAAAAGAGAAGAAATCTGTGTTTTATTTCATTGGTGTTGCCTGAAGCTCTGCTGGTTTGTAGCATTCTGCCTTATGTAAGCTAATACTTTTGTTTTGGAAATAATAACTTTGTTATTTTAAACATGCTTCTTAGCTTGGTTCCCTGTGGAAAATCAGGTTATGCAATTACTTACATGTGTGCCCAATACATTTTGAAACCACTGGTCTGTCAAATCAAGTTGAAACTGCTCTCAAAGACGCTAAGCTTCTGAAAGCTATGTCAAAACAGGTAGCTGGGACAAGAACGATCCTATTAGCGTTCCCACAGAGGGGAGAGTCGGGCAATATCTTCACCTTTTATTCACCACTGGTATTCAACAAGGGAGAAAGAAACATTTCATTGAAAAATGGTTTCTTCCATTGAAGAGACAACTTCAAGTGGTGCCCACACGTTATTAGATGCTGGGAAATCTGACCATGACACCTGACACCGCAGGAAAATAGGCTCCACCTGGTTCACAGAGTATCTTATTAAGGGGTGCATTCCTTCCCCAGGGATGCTCTTTGTTTAACCTCTCCCTGTATGTTCAGACACACTAACACACAGAGCAGTGAGACTGCATCAAACAGCTTTTTGGAACAAAAGTGACAACCAAATTTCCAAAACTCTCGATGTCCTTGACTGTGGGGAAACAGCTATAAAGGAAAGAATGAAATCTTGGCAGCAAATATGTAGATACGATGCTGCGTCTCCTTTTTGGGTGGGCTAAGCAGGCAATTGCCCTGAGCAGCAAAATAACCTCAGTAAGAGTGGTCATCATTGTGCTGTCTACTCTACTGATGCTGAGTAGCCTCTGGAAAATGGGCTTGTACTGCTGTGACAGCCAAGGCCATTCATGTATGCAGGGCAGCTCCTCTCAGAAGCAGCACAGCTTCCCCCCCCTTTCCTCCCTCACCAGTGGTAGGAGCCTTGCTTGTTCCTGTCTCAGCTCTCCAAACCACTGCCAAACCATCGCCCTCACTTCACGTGTGTGCAGCAGCTCAGGCTGCAGCAGCAAAACTGATTTTCCCCACGTGACTGAAAAACCTTGAGCCAGCTCGGGTCACAGTACAGAGGAGACAATCCCATTTCAAAGGGAGAAGTAAGGCACACTGGGAATGCCAGCAGCTCTTTATTCTCCTGACAGACCAGACTAAAATGCTTACATGCCCCTTTTAACATCCTAATGTTGTGCTAGCTCCTGCAACAGTATTGAAATAGAGGACCTGATCCTACATCATTAACTTCAGAGAAAGTTTTGCCACTGGATTGAATAGAGACAGTTTAAAAGCATATATGTTTAAGACAGATTATGCTTTGCAACTTCAGACAGTAAATATATAAACTGTATGGACATTTTACTTCATTTCTTGCACTTACGGTAACATAAACACTTCAATAGTTGAGACTATTATTATTTGTTTTTGTTACTAGATCTCTCCAAGTTTTATGACCTGATATTTGTGCGAAAGTTGGACAGAGTTATTGCAGAATGTTATCTGTTAAGTGAAGGAAGCATTTTGATTATACTTAAAACATCCATTCTCATCCTAGAGATGCTACTGGTCCTAGTGGCACTCCAATTTTATGCATCAGTACCTTCAGCAGAATCAGTCATCTCTCTGAAACTGGAACAAACTACATCAGTAATCTCTGTGGGAGAAATCTGCAGTAATGTGGCCTTGGGGAAAAACTGCAGAGACGAATCAGCCAGACTTCACCCTGTATAAGCAGTCTGACAAACCAGAGCATCCACCCTAAAAAGGCAGGAATAAAACAAGGTCCCTTAAAATGAGCCTCCCCTTCACCTCACCCTCCGCAGATGCATGTGAGGGAGATCCCTCACTGTGGTGAGAGGTGCTTCTTCTTGCCGAAAAGAAGCAGTCGTAGGATGAGGCTGCGGAGAGGAGTGAGCCAGGAGCCCAGCTGGTGGGGACAGCTGGGGAGGCTGCAAGAGCTGAAGCCCTGGGCACTTGGAGAACTTTCTGCAGCTCCAACAAGCCCCTCTCTACCCTATTACCCTTGGTCCGACCAGTTCGTTTCCAGCTCCTTCCTCCCTCCGTATGCCTATGCCAGAGCTATACAGAGATATGCAAACATTTGACACCAAAATGGCTTCTGTACCAAGAGCTGGACTTGCAGATGAATTCATTTCTGGACTAGAAGGACATGTTTTATGTGGAAAAGTGAGTTTTCTCTGAAAATACAAAATTTCTTGGCTAGAACTCAGAACAATTACATTTTACCTCATCAGTGGAAGTGTGAAGCGTCTAGGGGCGGGGGAAGATAGGAGGGTAGTAGTATGTGACAAAAGCCTCTTTCTTGTCCAACCTGGAATATAATCTTTAGTTTCAAACTCCAAGAGCGGAAGAAATGTTTTAAATATAGAAAGACTGATTGTCTTTTCTAATTACAGTATGCACCAGAATCGCTATGTTGTTAAAATTCTATTTATGAAGTGTAAAAAATTGATAGAATTAGGCGATCTGCTTTCCACTGAGTCTTGCCTTTATGCATAGCTGGATATGAGATATACACAAGGTATATATTATCAGATAATGCACATAAGACTGGTTATTATCGACAGCTAATAACACACTCATTTAATGATCTCAGGCAAATTCTAAGCGAGCTAATGTTACATCAAACCAGTCATTAAATGCTGTAATGATCGATTTTGTAGGGGTTACTGGTACCACACTGAGAACCATATTTAATGGTTTAATAGTTTTAATTTTTACAGGAAAAAGACTGCTTCTGCAATGGCTGTGCTGTAAAAGAGCAATCAAAATTTATTTTCCTTTCCTGTATGAAACATGGATTTTTACTTTTCTCAAAAGTAGTTGCAATCTACAATATATAATTTCCTATCAGCTCATTTGCATAAGCATGCTGACAGGATGTGGGTAGCCACTTAGTAGCTCATGATTAACACTCATTCAGCTACAAATTCTCATTTACTAATAAAAAGAGAGAAAAAGAATAACACATTCCCTGCTGTAACTTAAGTGAAGCTAAATTTTATTATTAATTTAATAACATAGCTTACTCATTCACACACACAGAGAATTATGGAACACATGTAAAGTTGTTTATATTCATCTTCATGAGTAAGCAAAGTGATAACTCATAAGTGGCACAGTCAAGAGTAAGTTATTAGATCTCTCCTCAGAGATAAAGGTTAGAGCAGATTGCAGCCATCAGGTCTTTGTATGTCTCTGTGCACATTCAACACTGAATATAAAATGGGAGGCCAACTTCTTAGGCTTCATGTTCTGACAAACCTCTACAATTTTTCCCAACCTACTCTTGATTTTCCCTTCATTTCCCATCCAAGCTGCATTGACTTTGCAGTTCAGAGTTGCACCTTTTACATCTCCACATCTGCATGAACTAGTTATTCAACTGAGTAGAAGATCAACAGCTGTTTTGTCAGCGATAGATTAATAACTTGATTTTTAGTGACACCAAAGAACGTACATCTTTTATGGAAACTTCTTTTTGGATTAAGCTTGTTTTCAGGAAAAGGGTAATTTACACGCACATTTAGCCTTAACCTTTTGCTTTAGTGTGACCCTTTTTATTTCAGCTGCGTGGTGGCTCTTGAATAAAGGCAGCCAAGTAAAGTTGTTTTTGTCACATAACATAGAGGCTGTGAGCACTCACTGGTCTTAGGGGCACTCAAACAGGACTGAACAGCCCAGCAGGGTACAAATTTGCAGCATCTGTATTAAATGGCCAAACTCATTTGCTGTTCTGCCTAAAGTCATGGGTTTGCTTATAAATGTCCAAAAGTAATGTCAAAGATGCAGACATTTGTGGTAGTTGTTATTTTGGCTGCCATGCCACAAGCTGACCAAATGGAAAAGCAAAATTTGCTACAGCTGAACCTAAAGAAACATACTTTTCTTATGCTCATAAATGCATTACACAATCAGGAAATCATCTCACTGCTGCAGATCTTATTATTTCTTATTAAATGAATTGTTTATAGTTAGCTATTTATCATATTTTTAAATTATGTAATGTATTACTGCAGCATGTGCAGTGCACCAGTAAGTCCAGCTCTTTTATTTGCAAGTGTTGTATTAATGTATTTATGCATGTATTTATTAACTTTGATCAATTTAAGGAAGCTTTCTCAGGACTTAAAGAAGGGGACAGGGAACATAGACTCTTGCTTTACATCTATGATGATAACACAGCTGGATTGATTGCAGCTATATTTATTTCTGCCAGGGGACTTTAAACGACACAAGGTAATCCTCCAGCTTGTCCAGACTCATGCTGGCTACGTCCTGAGCAGCAGTTAAACATAACCACCCGTAACTATCTGTTCTATATGAAAAAGAACAATTTACTTTTGGAAGCAGTTGTGCATATATGAAAAAATAGGCTTTCATTTCCACTTGTGAAAACAGGGCAGTGTTTCATATTACAGCTTTCCTGGAAAAAGAAAAAAGTATGCACTGTAAATTAAGAAAGTAGTGGTAGAAGCACATTTCACTTTTCTGCAATTGATGCATGTGTATGCATTTCCCATCAAGGGCTTTCTGTCAAAAAGAAAAAATCCTGTAAAAATACAGGAAGAATGAGAGAGGAGAGAATGGATGAGATTAAAAACAAAAACCAAAATACACTATAAGATGTGATTAGAAGAAAGAGGCAGGGTTGACAAGATTTATTATTAACTATCAGCCTTCCTGCAACAATCCTTCAGCCCCAAAGGCTTTTGTCAAATTTTCTTATAAAGACGTGGGAGAGGGGTCTCATTTTCAGAAACTGCTGACGCGCAGCTTTAGCAGGAGCTGCCGGTGTTCAGAAAATGAAGTCTATGGTCTAGTAGGTTCCAGTGGCCTCTGTTCCTGTCTGCAGGCCGTGCTGTAAACTTACAGCATTCGTGCTTAGCAGGTATAACGCTCAGAAGAATTGACAGTGGAGCACAATAGCTGTCCAGGGTTAGGGACCCAAATGGGTCTCTCTAAAACTCCAGATTACCTGCTATTCAAAAATGAAAGAATGAAAAATGAAAGAATAGAGGAAATCTTATCTCCAGGATTTAGCATAGGTCAATAGGAAACCCTAAATTGGAATACAAAGACTCCACACTGAATAAACTGTTAGCAGACTTATTACATATATCTATAGCGGGTAGGTTTTTTTTACCCAGAACCAAAGCAACCCATTTCTTCTTTTGTGCTCTTCTATAATGCAACGCATTGGACCTAAACCCTGCAAGGGAACTGGGGGAGGTTTCAAATCCATTTGTTTCAAAATCTCTGTGAGGATTTACTGAATGAGGTTTTCCACCGTGATGATCTATACAGTGGCCTAATAGTTATAGCCCTATCGATTTGATACTGGCATTTAGTATTAAAAACTTGAACCACAGAAGGAAAAAGTTTAAAAACTTCTACTCCAGTAGGAATGTAACATATCCTGGAGAAATGCAAGGGAGTTTGGTGTTATGTTTGGATTTGGGAGATGAATGTTCAGTCCTTATTCTTCCTTAGGGGGAGCAGGACCAGCCAGGAAATTATTGATTTTTTTCTAAATGCTATAAACTTTTGTTCTTGTTAAATGTTTTATTTCTTAAGTGTTCTAAATGCTTTTTTAAACAAATTAAAAAAGAATTCAAGTGTTAAGAAGAAAGATTTTTCAGGCTCAATATAGGATATCCAGGCCATGAAAGATGTCACCTTTTTGTCTCTTCCAAAAATAGCCAGTAACTTGGTGGTTAATAAATACATTTAGCTAAAACAAACCATTGTTCTTTCTGGTTCAGGTCAGAGATTGGAACTGAGGCGTAAGACCTCCAAGATGAACGTCTAAGTCATCGGGTTTCGACGCCCGAGTCATCTTCTATGGGTGGGTGCATCTCAACTTTGCATGTTAGGGCCATGCCACTTTTACAACGTGGAATCCTAGCACATTGGCTTTCTTTGTCCCAGTGCATAGGGTAAGCATTGGGCTGAAGAGCCAGTTTCTCGTTTACTGAGAGTTTCAGTAATACAAAGTAAAGGAGCCTCTGCAGCGCAGACCAAGAGCTCCTCACTGCTCAGCAGTCAATAGCTTTATTGCTGGGCCTGTCTGTAAGCCAAGGTTCAAACACTGATTTGATTCAGGCAGAGCTAATCTCTCTCTCAGTGCAGGGGAATGACCAGCAGATCAGGTTATCCTGCGGTGTTCGGTCTTGGATTTGTCCCAATGGGGACCATAAATGTGAATGAAAACGTCAACAACTGTTTCCTTCTCAGTACTGAATGACCACCTTAAAAAAAAAAAAGTAACCTTCTTCTGTCATCTGAGAAATATAAATAAAGAGCTTCTTTCTCTGACAGTGGGGGTTATTAGGAGGAATGCACACAAGTTTGGAAGATGATTAGGAAGGTGACTATCCACATACAAATGTGAAATTATTCTTAAATCAACAGTGTCATCAAGATGCAGCTATAAAGCAGCGTACTGCCCAAAACCTAGCTGAAAATCTATGGTAGCAGCTGCATGGTACATGAACAAGAACCTGCTGCTCAATTACCAGAGAATCAAGCAAAGAGAGAATTACTATAATCAGATTCTGGGGTCACAGAGCATGAAATCTAATCTCTAAATTAATGTATTTTAAAGACTATATTCTACCAGTATTGCTAAATGATAGAAAGCATACCTTGCAGATATTCATCCAGGAGTCTAAAGTGACAGTAGGGCCCCAGTTTTGCCTTTATATCAATTATCTGCCAATGCAAAACCAATAACTTCAACAATATTACTCCTGATTTACCCTGGTAAAAAGATGATCAGTGCCCTGAAAGAGGGGACTGTCACATTATCATAGTTATCAAGAAGAAAATGGTGAAGCAATTGGGAATTTTCAAATGAGACAGGATTGCGTCAGAAACTGTCAATTCTTTGAAACAGAAATATCTCTCAGAAATATCATTTAATGAGCTGCCAATGAGCCACAGAAAGGATTTCTGTCAAAAATTTGCCTGATTTCCTGCCAGCTCATCTAACAAGTTGCTAGGAAGCCTGGGTTTCTTAGGTTTACAAATGTAGGACAATTCTTTCATGCAGTGTCACAAACTTATGGACCTTGAGCTTACAACTCAGCATGGTAGTGCTGAGAAGACCACCTCTAGCTCCTCTTGAAGTTCAAAGCCCCTGGAAAAGGTGTGTTGCTGCATATTTTGCCCACAAATGTTTGGATTTTGGAACCCTCAAATACCTTATTTCCATGGCTAAAGAACAGATCCTCTTAATTTAGGCTACCAGAATTTCATTTTGACGTTTTTGAAGTGGGGATACTTTTCCTCGCACCTCTGACTACAATTTAATTTCTGCTTTCTGGTCTGTAAACACAATCATTTGTCCCCTCTTCCCCACAGCTTCCCTTGATTTCTGGCAAGCTCAGGAAAACTCATCACAAATGTTAAGCTCAGACACCGGAGTACTGTTAAATGTACCTGCCGCACCGGGCAAAAGAAATACCAAGTCCTATGCATAAATGCATATCTGTGTGTGTAGCTACATAAACTGTACACACACGCAACACCTCCCACTATCAGACAGATACTACTATGTTTTCATTTGAAATTTAGTTTGTTGCTGCATCTAGAGCAGGAAGTAATCAAAGAAGGAGCAGCGTGAGGAAGAACACACTCTTGCCAACTCTTGCTATCGTTGCCAACATTGCCTTCCTCTTTCAGCATTGACACTGCAATTTCCAGAGATGAGACTTTAGATAACCAACTGATGGGTAGATTGCAGTCTAGTCATCCACCAGAAATAAGACTGATACAATTTCTGCCATGCATTTCGCACACCTACACATAGAGGTTGCTGTCTTCAGTGGGTCCTCTCCCCTGCAGGGAGTTCATTTACAAGATCCTGTGGCTGAAGATGTTGCTGAATGAACCAAACGTGCTGCAGCACAGGAGCTGGATTAGCTGGCTATCATATGCTTCCTCATATGTGGCTACAGCCCATCATTAATGAATTTAAATGTGCATTGTTCAATAGCTGTGATGTGCTATTTCATTTCCAAAGAAGGTGCATATCAGTGTTAGGTAAATGGACCCCTATATCACCTAATTTGATGGACCCCTATATCACCTAATTTGCAGTACCTCTGTGAGATATTTTGAGACTTATTAGATAAATGCCTGTAAACATGTTCATGTCCTTCGGTAAGGAAAGGGTGGTTGACAATACATGATCCATATTTACTGGGGCTCAGAATTTTGTTTTGTTGATACTCAGCTGTAATTCGTATGTGACCTCTGGAACATCTCTGCTGAGAGAGATCCCAAGCATCAGTCTGTCACTGAGATTATAGTGTTAGGCAGAGGAATAAGAAGTCTGAGCAGTAGCTGCATATCACTCACATGAGAAAGAGTAGTAATTTATCAAACAAACAAACAAAAACCCAAAGTAGCATATCTAAGGCTATTTAACAGCACAGGACCCAAGAATAGATGCCTACTGCATAGACTGTAAATAACAGCAGCAACATTCCTGAAAGTGCAAACCGTTAGAAAAAACATGATTGAGAAGGCTGACATTCAAAACCCATCAAGAGCAGTATCAGATCTGCATGAGTCACCAAATGCTTCAGCAGAACTTGCCCAGCCACAGTGACACGAGCAGTGGAGAAGTCCATGAAACTTACAAGGGAGAAACTGTTGCAGCCCTCCAATGAGAAAGAAATGGCTAGTAAAGCAGTTTCAGGGCTGGAGAAGGCTTCTAAAGTCCTCTCTGAAATGGACTGACACTGGCATTCCCACTGAGGTGTCACTGTAACCAAAGTACAATTTTCCAGGACCTTGGATAGAAACAGTAAGTGAGACTTAAACAGTCATGTTTTTGAGACCTTTTGAAGGGGGGTACGGAGAGGAAATGATTCTCAAACTTGAACTGACAGTACTGTGTAAGATGAGGAGGGGAAACCTCTCTCACACACAAGAACATTATGTTAAAGTAATATGAGGACAAAAAGTGAAACACACAAAGAAATTTTAGAATACCAGAAGTAAGATTCAGAACACTAACCAGCTGCTCACACAGGGGGAATTTTCACTGTCTGCTCTGAACGAGCAGGGTTCTGCAGGAAAAGCAGCATGCAATCTTGTCATGAAAGACTGTTTCAAAGTCCCTACTAGCATCTGAGTGGAAATAAGGGAGCACCTGCAAACTTTACTTCATTGTGGAACTTCTTGATTTGAGTGTATGGCCAAGCAAACTCAACCTGGTGATGACTGGTGGCTTTTTAAGGCACTGGCTTTTTCCCCTGAGTACTTCATTATTTGAAGATTAAAAGAGAAACACAAAAGGGCTTTGTTACCCAAAAGCCTGTCTAAGCATACCAGTCATAATAATAAAAAGGTATTTTTTCCCCACACAGCATTAGTCATGAAAGCTCCAGGACGCAGACAAGAGAATAGCAGCACAGCTATTAATACTCTGATATTCATAACACAGCATAACTTACTGATGCTTAAAATCCTGTACACTGTGGTCATCAAAAAATTTTGCAACAGCGGCCACGGGTGCTGAAACTGTTGTGAATCCAGAACTTGCAACTAAACAACTCAAAGCCAAAATGCAATTTTGGATTCACTTCCTCTATTCGTATGATTGTTCTACTCAGCTAAATCTTCTGCTCAGTCAGCTGGATAAGCTGTGCTGCTCCTTTTCTTCATCATAAATAAATACCAGACACAATATCAGCTGCTCTGCTGCTCTGCTCAAATGCAGAATTGTCTTTTGTCCTCAAACCAAGACAATAGGCTCCCTCTGGTGAGCAACCCATGTTTTCCCCTCTCATTCTGTCACCTTTGTTAGGATGCAGGATTTTGCAATATGTGGACCAAGTAACTTTCTACTGTGCCTCAGTCATTTCAGAAAAATCCCAGGCTGGCCTTTGCAAAGACATGAGTTCCTTTGTGATAGATAATGCCTGAGCTAACTCTAGGGAATATAGGGACATCATCCGAGTATGCAGGGATGCGACAAGGAAGGCTGAGGCCCATTTGGAGTTTGATCCGGCAAGGGATGTCGAGGACAACAAGAAGGCCTTCTTCAAATGCATCCATAGCAAAAGGAAGACTAGGAAAAATGTGGGCCCTGCTGAATGCGTTCATTCACAAATGTGTTCACCCGCTGCTGAATGGGGCAGGTGCCCTGGTATCAAAGGATACAGAGAAGGCAGAGCTGCTGAATGCCTTCTTTGCTTCAGTCTTTACTGCTAAGGCCAGTCCTCAGGAATTCCACACCCTGGGGACAAGGGGGGAAGTCTGGAGAAAGGAAGACTCTCCCTTGGTCGAGGAGGATCAGGTTAGAGATCTTTTGTCCAAACTTGACATCCATAAATCCATGGGCCCCTATGGGATGCACCCACGAGTGCTGAGGGAGCTGGAGGATGTTATCGCTAGGCCACTCTCCATCATCTTGGAAAGGTCCTGGAGATCAGGAGCGGTGCGTGAAGACTGGAAGAAAGCCAGTGTCGCTCCAGCCTTCCAAAAGGGCAAGAAGGAGGAGCCAGGAAAGTACAGGCCTGTCAGCCTCACCTCCATCCCTGGAAAGGTGATGGAACAGCTCCTCCTGGAGGTCCTCACTAAGCATGTGGAGGACAAGCAGGTGATCAGGAGCAGTCATCACGGATTCACCCAAGGGAAATCTTGCTTGGCCAATCCGATGGCCTTCTCTGATGGAATGACTGGCTGGGTAGGTGAGGGCAGAGCAGTGGATGTTGTCTCCCTGGACTTCGGCAAGGCTTTTGACACTGTCTCCCCTCACATTCTCATAGGAAAGCTCAGGAAGTGCGGGTTGGATGAGTGGAGGGTGAGGTGGACTGAGAACTGGGTGGATGGCCGAGCTCAGAGGGCTGTGGTGCAGAGTCAAGTTGGAGGCCTGTGGCTAGCGGTGTCCCCCAGGGGTCAGTCCTGGGTCCAGTCTTGTTCAATATATTCATCAATGACCTGGAGGAAGGGACAGAGTGCACCCTCAGCAAG